>NC_135782.1:9576227-9740390 GCF_028453695.1 Augochlora pura | reverse complement strand
CACGTCGCGGACAGATTTCAGCGAGAAATTCGCCGAAACATTTTCGCGTAACATTCGAAAGCTTACGTGTAATTTCCGTACGAGCGGAACATCATGCAACTGGACCGTGCCGGTTGCCGAATTAACAGTAACATTTTCCACGTACGAGGAATATAAATAACTGCTGATACAACGCCGTTCAATCCCGTGGCATTGAACCGCCGCACGATTGCCATTCTCACGGCGCGAAGTTTAATTAAGCGGCCGCTTAATCAGACCGGCGCGCGTGAATTTTCAGAGAAATTCCCGGCCGAAGACAATCTCGCCGGTCATCGATCTCCCCGGCTCCGTGACGTCTCTATTGTCTCTGAATATTTATATCGTCGGAACTTGTTACCATCGGAGTTATCACCCGCGGCCAATATTAAACAAGTTCTCCGTGAAAGTGTGGCAGAGGAATGCTCGGGGCCGCGGTGAAACTATGCAGATCGGTAGGGAACGAGCACACGCGTCGGCGGTTTTCGACAGCTGTTTGGAGGCCACGCGTCTGTTATATGTCTGATCATTGACGGGCGAATTCACTGGAAAATCATTGATCTCGTAAACTAACTATTTCGAACCGGCTCTCTAACAGTGATTCACGTTTGTTCGCGATACATCGCCGATTTCCAATTGATTTAGAAAACATTCACGAACTTTCTTTACAGTAATATCAATTTCAATGTTGCTATATTAACATTAAACAATAGTTACATAGCTATATTGGCATTAAACAATAGTTACGTAGCTATATTGGCATTAAACAATAGTTACATGGCTATATTGGCATTAAACAATATTTATTTATTTTTCTTTTATTTTTACTTTTAGGCAAACAATATTTATTTATTTTTCTTTTATTTTTACTTTTAGTTTTATTTTCATCTGAATTTTTCTTTTCATTTCCTTTTTTTACCATTACTTTATTTTCATCTTATTTATTTTATCCACGCAAGGCATCTAATATTTAAAAAAATTATATAATGATACGGGAGCTTACAGTAGTACACTTTTAACTAAATAATAGATAACAAATTGTTGGTCACCGTGACAACTGATTCACAGGGCACCAGTTAGGATAAAAAGTTGAATTATAGGGTGTTCACCGTTTGCACTCGACTGATGACTCCAAGGCACCGTTAACATTGTTATATTACATAATAAAATAAATTTTATATTATCAAAGTTTAGATTTGACAAATTGTTATGCAGAAAAACTGTTGATACGAGTCATAAGAATCAATTTTGTATGCATAAAAGTGCACTTCGTTATATAAAATAGAAATACTATAAACCAACAAAATTATTTCAGATTTACAGTTAAAATGGTTTCGAGTTCAAAGGGTTAATATCATTATTTTACTTTAGTATCTCTAACTTCTTAGTAATTTTTCTTGGATTTTATGTGTTTATGATAAAAAAGAAACAATGTAGCAACTTAAAAATAGTAAAATCGACAAAAGAGAATCTATATCATTCTCATATTTTTACTTAACTTTCGTTTCTTCGACAACTGATATAGTGAGCTTCTATTTTATACAAGAATGTTTATTGAACGTACAAGAATAGTTCGTAAAATTTTCACTCATCGTACGTTCTTTTAGCGTAAGTTTAAATGTTTACTAGCGAAGAATCGTTGTCAGTTCAGTTTTACTTTCAGGCAAAAATATTGGATACGCCATTACACGGATCGATAGATTAGTTTCGGGATTGATTAAACGCGTAATGAATTAACTACGTGGAACTTGGGAGAAAGTTCATCGTGTTTTAACACAGTCGAAATCACACGTCATTAACAAAATGCTTAACGCAAATTCATAACCAGTTCGCTGTTGCAATCTCTGTGAGAAGCGCAAATGTTCGCTTACCGTAATTACACTATGCATGTTTAATTTTCTCAGCTCAAATGCAACATTTTTATAAATTAAATAGTTTCACAAGTTTACATTTTAATAATTTCACAAGTTCACATTTTAATAATTTCACAAGTGACGTGAAAGTAAACGGCAACATTTTGTTACTACCAGACTGCGAATCTTTTTGCAAATTGAAACTTATTAGCATCCATTGCAACGAAAATGAATCAAATACTTTCTCATCCTGTTTTAATAATTTCAATTTAGTATCTTCAACAAAGTTTTTCAATTTAAAGTTTCACCTACATATTTTCATTACGAATGCAGTCTGGTAATGACTAATAAATTCGTCGAGAACAGCTGACTAGCCAAAACGACGAAACCTCTGTTTAACACTGGTGCAAAGTGCTCGACAAAAATACCATTTCGCCCTACAATCACCAAACGGAATAATCTCGGCCAGCCTCGAATTTCCAGCGCTAATGATCGTACAGGAATAGGTTCGCTTCGAATTCGTTTCGGAATCAGTTGTCGCACTGCTGCTACAGAGAGAGAGAGAAAGAGAGAGTGCCCGAACACGTGGGTGATTACGTTTGTTTTCGACATTGACGCGGCGGTGCGCTGGCCAAACATCGTCACGTCGTTCCGACGGGAAGAAGCGGCGTCGGAATTAGACCGCGACGCCTTGGTAGGAGCGACGGAACGAAGCGGCCACCAACATCGGGTCGTTCTTACGACAGTACCGACGCCGGCGTCCATCCCTTCAAAGTAGAGCCCCGGTTCTCTCCTCGAAGCTCCGCCGTCGCTCGGCGTTATCCTCTATCGTCGCAATTTGTCGTCGCGCGACCGTTCGCCGACTTCCCCGCGCCTTGCATACGCAAACAGGGAAAGAGAAACGTCCGAGATAATCAACGGAAAAACCATCCGACACAGTTCAAAAGAGTCGTCCATGCCAGATGAGTGGAACAGTCGAAAACGGTCGGACGGAACGATCGAGGAAAATCGAAGAGAAATGTCCGAGAGGGTTAAAGAGAATCGTACAAAACAGTTGAGGGAGAACGGTCCAAGAAAGTTAAAGAGAATAGTCCAAGAAAGTTAAAGAGAAGAATCCAAGAAAGTTAAAGAGAACAGTTGGAGGAAGTTAAAGGGAACAGACGAACCAAGAAAGCGGAGGAGAGCAACTCGCGGGGAAATGATCGCGAGACGCGTCGACGCGAGAATCGCGAGTGTTATCGACAGCTGCTGTGATTGTATTAGCGAGTAGAGAGCATCGCGGTGCATCGTTATGCGATCTGTCAATTTCTTCGGTGGGATCGTTCAGCGTCGACGGTGTCCGTTTCCAGCATGGAAATTCGATAATACGGCGAACACGTGGCGATACGAAAAGGAAGGAAAGGGGCGCCATTAATTGACGCGAATAGCCGACCTTGACAGACCCTCCTGTTTTCTTTGGGCGTCAAATCTGTTGTTCGACCGGCTCCCATAAAACGAGCACGCTTCGACCGCTTACTCTACGGCCCCATGAAAATAATCGGCCGAGGGTTGCGCCGTCCTTTCTGCTCGCCTATTCGACGCTGCATTTTCCGAAACTAGCTGTAATTTACGGTCTGACGTATTCGGGGCGTTTAGAGAAGGGAAATTGCTCGCTGCCGGCGTCGGATATTCCTGGGGATTGCGAATTCGTGTCTGCTGGAGTATTGTTTAAAGTCGTTGCCTATGGATTTATAGAAACGGTGAATTGCGCTCGGTAAAATTTGCGTAATTACAGAGACTTAACGAACAGTAGGTAATGGTGGCAGTTGTACTAAATAGATGAAGGTAAAAGAGGATCGCATTCTTTTTATTTCAACTTTCATGGAAATTGTTCATTGTACGGTTCCCTTTTGCACGAATTTGCTTGCCCGTTCTCTGACTGAAAATCGTAGAGTAAAGAAGCCGCCTAGCTTGTCAGCTGTTGCAGTCTGTTTGAAAAGTGTGTAAAGTTACTGTAATTACACTGTATATTCTTATCTTCCTTAAAGTTCGCTTAAATACTTTTATAAAATATATATTTCAATCAAGGATATCAAAGTAAATATTCTTCCTAAGTAGTTAGCTGTTTTTGACGATTGAACTCGTCATGAAGAAACAGCAAACGGTTTGTATCATTCGGCCAGAAGAGCTGAGTCGTTAAAGAAGCGGAGAGCACTTCCTGCGAAACAAGCTCGCTTTTATGGTCGACAATAGTCCATTATATTTACGGAGCCGAAACAATCTCGTATTTTACTCGCCTCTTATTGCTGAAAACTAGTTGCCACAGCGTCGAAAATCAAAATTCCAAACGCCATAGTTCGCTCCACAGCGTCCGTCTAAAGTGCCATTTTTCTGGGCGCTGGTATCCCAAAAACCATGCGGCAAAGGAACATCAAATTCTCTTCAACCGATTTCCCAAGTTCCGTCGTTTGCATTGTAATACAACAGACAAAAGTTAGGGGAACTGTATTTCCAAAAGAAATCTAATTCCAACCGCGAAATTCTTTCTCCCATCTACAGTAGCGGATGACAGATTAAGACGTGCAAAGAAAGGAATTTGTAAAATGGCGAAATGTGTAAATAAATTCAGGTCTTGTTATTCGTATAAGGAATACGAATAAAAAAAAACACGTTAATCAGTTTTAAATTTTTGTACTCGTAGCCATTTAAAATAACACGCCCTCGAGTGCAGAGATTTAAAATACTTTCTGCATTATACTATTGGTTTAAATTTAAAGAATTCTTAAAACTGTGATTATTGTTTAGGGTAGATCCAATTGTAAAGGGTTGAAATTCGTTTAGTCCAGAGTTAATGCTAGGTTTATAATTATTACTAGACTGCGGATTTTGTGCATTTATGATCGAGTATAAAACAGTCAGGATACTTAAAGAATTTTAAAATACTATCGCGTTACTTGCAGCTTATTAAAGTAATTAAATAAAGAATTAATTTCGTATGAAAACTCGTCACGTTCTTCTTAACGCACCCTGTACAATTATTAAATGCACTTTATGAATATGTAAGAAAGGAATAGATCAAACACAAAGCTATAAATACACTAGTAGAATTTTTCTAAACATTATTACATTATTTTCAAATTATCATAATTATCAAAAGAGAAAAAACATTTGTATCCTTTATACTATAAATTATCTAGTATACTATACTCTACATATATTATACTTCTTATAATGTTAACACTGACAATTTTTAATTTACATAAAGATCCACAGTACATAGATCCAAAACTATAAATACACTAGTAGAATTTCTCTGAACATTATTACATTATTTTCAACTTATCATAATTATCAAAAGAGGAAAAACATTTGTATAATTTATACTATATATTACCTACTATATTATACTTCACACTATACTTTTTATAATGTTAACATTGACAACAGTTTTCAGTTACCATGTAGATCCACAGTCTAATAATTACCTACGCACCCGTAGATTTAAAAAAGAAACACCCCGAACGAATAAACAACAGTTCTACAAGCAATTCGCGCATAGATTCAAATTGGTGGTCCTAAATTTATCACCGCTACTGTAGCTTCCTCTTCCGAGTAAACAATTTACCGGCGCGGTTTGATATTCTTGGAGACACGGAGACGTTTGAAGCCGCCTTTGAGGCCGCTTCGGTGGCACTCGCGCCATTAAACGCAAAGCAGTCGTGGCCGGCACACGGAGCGCTGTCAAAAGACAACGGGGGAACTTCCGGCGAGCAAAGGACGCGGAAGGGCCAATTTTTGCACGCCGCTGGAATAACCAGAGAAGGGCGTCGTTTCCCGTCGGAATACGAAACATTTTTCTTCCATTAGCGCCGCGCTTACCCCGCGTCGCCGTTTGAATTTCATTCTTCACGCCCGGTTTCTTTTATCTGGCGGGAACCATCTCGCGGAATCGCCCGCTGATATTGCCGTCGTTCTTCCCTATCTCCGTTCAACGGGCACGCTTCTTGCTGCAGGCCGCTCCGGGCTTTCTTTGTTTTTTCCTCTTTTATGATCCACCCCTCGCGATACGGGGTTTCTTCTCGAGTTTCTTGACTTCGATCGGGATTCGCTGCGATTGGCTTACGCGGTGTTCGGCCCGTCACCTGCTACCCTTGATGTCTTCCCTGCAAGGTGCAAGTTCGGAGTGACAAGCGAGCAAGCCGTTCGCGAGCGTCGCCGCCGTCGTCGTCGTCGTCGTTGTCTGATGTCCTACGAAACTCGGAAAGAGTCCGCGTGTGCTCGGAATCGTTGATCGTAAAAGTTCTTTCGGGGAAAATGCAGCTTAGCGAGCGGTTCTTTCGCTGTTGTCGCGCCGTTCTGCGAGCTGTAGTTGGTAAGCAGTGTCGCGTCTGCTCGGCATAAATGCTGTTGTCGAATGTAATTTTTCCGGCGTCGTCGGTTTGGACAGTTTACGCGTTTGTTTCTTAGCTTAGTACCGACACTAGACAAATTTTATTGTTGGCATAATTAATCTGCTATAAATTATGTTTGACTCTTATTTATTGCGATTGATCGCAACAGTTTCGATTTAGTATAATAGAAATCGGCGTGATAAATAATTGACGCTCGTTTTAATATCTACAATGTCTACTTTCTTGTTCAATTATTTCTCAGTCTCTCGATATTAAAAGAAGATTTCTTAAACAGTTGCAATTTTTTTTTTTTTTTTAAATAGTATTTTACGTCGCATCAACTACACTTGCGGTTATTAGCGACGACTTTTAGTTGGGGATATTAGAGTTTACTGTATAGGCTTGAATTTTTCAGGAATGAGATAACTTGTCCTATTTGTTTGCTGTTATTAAAGTTATCGTGGAGGTTTACTTTCATTTTGAATTTAGCGCGGAGTTCTGTGTACTTGGAACAATTTAGTAGAATGTGTTTTATTGATATTTGGGAGTTGCAAATATCGCATAGTCGAGGACTAGTTTTGGAAATTAAAAAGGAGTGAGTTAATTTGGAATGACCTATTCTAATCCTGTTTATCGCTACATGTTGTTGTCGGTTGAGGTTTGCTGTGATGGAAAGTTCCTTGAGAAATCCCTCGTGGAAAAATACTAGAAAAGTAATAGAAATAATTTAGAAAAATACTGGGAAATAATAGAAAAATGCTAGAAAAATATAATACAAGGAAATAATAGAAAAATACTAGCAAAATACAAGGAAATAATAGAAAAATGATAGAATCTTCTGTCGCGCAACAGCGTCTAGTAAATCGTAGAATTTCCCCGGAATCGCGTCAATTTTTCTTATCGAGTAAGTTTTCGAAAATCGGAAGTTACGGCTTACGTGACTACAGCTCGACGGAAACGTGGAAACGGAAAGAAGTTCGTTGACGTCGAGACAGGTTAACTTTCCAATGGCCGGGTGAGGGTGGCGTTTCGGTAGAAACGGTGCCAGATTCTCGTAGAATGATCTCCGGGGAGCGTGCGGTTCAAATGTTTTCGGAAAACAGGAACGGTGACTGGAAGAAAATTGCACGTTCGACTGCGACAGCTGCGAGACCCGATGATTTATCTTGTATCGGCGAAACAATCCCGCGAACTTCCAAAGTCGCGGGCTGATATATATATATTCCGCACGGCTTTCCGTGATGTGTGAACAGCCGGAAGCGAACCGGTGTATACGGAAGCCGGCGCCTGATTACGGCGAAAGTATTTCAGCTGGGTGGCTCCTTCGCGAACTGACAAACTGAATTATATTCGAACTAAGGAAACGTCGAACTCCTGTCGACTTTCGTAAAGTTGTGTTGCAGCGGATGTTATTTTTATTTTTTGTGAAAAAAGAACAGGCGTTAGGAAATCCGAAATATTGAGAAAACGTGGATGTGAAATAAATCTGGCAGCGACGGAAAGGTAGAAGCGAACGAATTAAACTGCAATCTTTCTGCGAGCGAGCCGTGTCCGGAAGAATTGAGAAAATATTTGGGGTTTGCTAATTCCACCGCTACGATATCAATGATTTTATATTTATCTTGGTAACGAATCATGGTATATGATGTTCTTAATTATCACTTAAATGCTAACAGTGGATGTGCATTCGCTACACGAGGAGCACCTTCTGCGAACGGAATGCTAGAGACAATTGTATCAAAAAGTGCTCGAAAGCTGGTAATTTAATTGCCAATTTTATAATCTAACATTTACGTACAACGACGTTGAGCATCAGTAAAATTACAAGGAGCGCTACAACAAAGTGAATCAACTTGGAATTATTTTCTAAATCAACGATTTTTCTACAAACGAAACAGTTCTTACAGGAAGTGCATAAACATCGACGTAATCGTTATGAAATTAATAATCTAATATTTTACTTAGTGTAAATAATGATCCTAAGTATCGTCCAGATAATAACAGTGAATGCCGAATTGGATACATCTATTATACATAAAAAGAAGTGCTTGAAATAACTATCGCATAAAGAATATAATGTCTAAATTCCATTCTTATCAATTTCATAATTTAATCATTTAGATTCAGTGTAAACAAGAACAACGAACACTGCAACAAATCAACTGGAGTTCATTTGCTAAATGATCAAAATATTCTGTAAAAAGGTTCTTACAGATGGTCCATGAACATTGATACCATCGTTACGAAGTAACGATAATCCACGATAATCCACCATTAATCGTGTTCGATGATTTGACGTGCTGATAACAGTGTACGCGATACAGGTATCGATATTTGCGGAAGAATCGGGATTCGCCGGCGAGGTTCTCCGCGCCGCGCGTGTCTTTGTGTCGACGACGTATTAGAATGGAAAAAGTTACGTGGATCGAGGCGAGCCGAGGTTAAAAGTCACCGGCGCGAACCGAGCCAGGGCGGAGCGCGCGGCTCAACACGAGGAAACAATGATCGACTGGGTGTCTATCGTGCGTCATTCACGGCGACGCTTCAGCGACTATATGTACGGGGTGCCCGTCAAAGTGCGCAAACGAAGAACAAAGAGGACCTGTCGATCCGCGGAGCGCGGCAATCGTAACGCGGTTCCGCGCGATTCGAAACGATCGAGCGACGTTTGCGGATGCTGTTGGCATCGCGTGAGTTTTCTTTCACTTCGACCGAAACGTTTCCCGCGAGGCCGCCCCGTTGCTAACCCACGGGTCGAACGAGCAAACAGTTTTTCGAATAAATGTGCACCCACGCGACACCGCGACACCGCGAACGCAGCTACGCGGATAGAAAAATATTGGCCGAATAATATCGCTGGATACTATCCGCCGGCGAACTGCTGCTCCGACGGTTTTTCTACGATTTTTAGAACGAGCGTGTAGTTTTCTGTTTCGCTGATTATTCGCTTTACATTTCGGCATCTTCGACGGTGTTCGAACGAACGAATTCGGGATATTATCGCAATTAGAATGCAGATGTGCATTTGTAACTGGAGTCTATTAGGTCTATTGAAATGTTCTGTTGTTCTCTCGCGAGAAAATACAGCAGAATTTTTTAATGTTTAGAGTATAAAAAAGATTTTCCTTTGATATTTTTCTGATGGCTTTGATGTTGACAAAATACTGAATCAATTGTCTTTTTAATACCTTTATGAAACGGAAGATTTTTGAAGAACGAAATAACTTTCTTGAGTATAATGTAGTAAGAAGTATAATGAATAATTTTTTAATTATAATATATAAATACACGACGAAGTAGAAAATAGTGTATCTCGTTTTGAAATCTAAATTAAACCAATAGACAAAAGAGTAAAATTAAAAACATATTTTATGCAAACAAGATAACAAAAGAAGAAGACAGTGAAATACGTTGGTACATTTTGTATAATTTAGTATAACTTACAAGACAACATTTATTTCGCAATATTTATTATCCAATCATTTCCTGTAAAGGAGCCTTTATAATCTAGAAGTAGAAAATATGAAATCGGTAAAAGTGATCAATGCATATTTTATTTTTTATTCAAATCATAGAATTGATTCAATCAATCAATTTATCAATTTCAAAACTGGCTATTTCTTAACCGACTTTCAATCAATTTATCAATTTCAAAACTGGCTATTTCTTAACCGACTTTCAATCGCAATATTTCCCGAATACTTTATCGAATCTTTTAAACCAGCTTTATCAATCCCAGGTCCCCGCTCTTTTACGAATTTGCAGTAAACCGACTCCGGAAGTCGAAACTAATTTATTCCTAAACGAGACTCGAGCCCGTGAAAAATGTTTGAAACGTTCGTTCGGCGTGGAGGGGGAGGGGACGAAAAAAAAAGAAGGAAAAGGGCCGCTCGAAACGGATCAGCATCGAGCGCTTTAATATGGAGGCCCGCATTTCGAGGCGTAAACGTTGACGGATTTAAATCGCTTCGAAATTTCGCGCCGCGCCGCCGTCGGCTAAATTCGTTTGGAAAGCAGGAAGCCGCCGTTTATTTGTACAGGCCGTACGTAGATCAGCGTGTAGTTCATTTACCAGTGGGATTGCGTTAAAGCGCTGAAAAATTGACTAAACGGACAGACGAATAGGAAGAGTATCGCCGATTTATTTCGTCCGATCGCGCCCGTTTATCTGGCTTGACAAATATTGCGAATCTGTCACTGCAGAATCGCCCGAATTGTAACAGATTTGTTGTTTTATTCCTGTACGGAATAATTGAAAAGCCGCGCGGCTTCGAACGCGGAGTTACGGTCGAGATACTTTTTTCAAAGACCTTCTATCGTTATATTTTCTTCGATCGCGGTGATTGGAATTGCTCATGAAATTCGTTCACATTGTAATAGCTTTTTATAGATATTAAAAATGATAGTTAAATTGTGGATTTTATGCGTTTATAGGAAAAGTGGACAGGTGTTTCATGGTGTTTCATAACAATGAAAACAGTTGGAGATTTTAAAAACGCTAATTTCCGATTTTTTAATTTATTAATGGACGAAATACATTCTTATTCGACTTTTGTTTGTTGCAATTGATGTAGATAATTTCTCTTTTACGTAAAAATCCGTCGTTTAATGATATGGCTGTATTAGGTTTAGTACAGCTAATAATAGAAACTAATTACTAGAAAATTATAATATGCCGCTGTATTGCTAAATTTTTATTTAAAAACAACAATTTTGTATTATTTGTAGTTTGAAGTCTGTTGTCTAAATTAATACAGTTATATTACTTTAGATTTCTTCTGAGATCCACGAATCAATTGATATACTTAATAAATAATTAATAATGTAAATCAGCTATCAGAAAAGTATAATTTTTAAAAAAAGAATTGTTTTATACATAAATTAACATCTCCCCCTGAATCTACACGTTAGTAGGTAAACATAATAAAAAATATAGATCATCAATTCATTAACATTTTCCTTTTTTTATACGTTCTTAATCGGAAGACATGAGACAGTAAATTCTCTCTAATTGTCCCTCGGCTTGTAAGCAAAAGTGGACAGTTAGAGAAGAGATGATACGATTATTACAGCCTCGCGGCTCGTTTCTATATTTAACGATTGTCAGCAACTATAGAAATGAACTACGGGGTTCGAATAATCGTATCTTCTCTTTCGTAACTGTCCATTTAATTTACTAACTGAGGAACAGTTACAAAGAATTTACTATAATTGAAACATCCACCTCACATTTACAAACAAATCGCATTCACGTTACAGTAAAACAGGAAATGACGAAAAAATTAACACTTGAATTATATTATTTTTGTAAGCTTACTCCAATACCGTTAATTTTTTCGTTTGGAATTGAGAAATGAATACATATGGAAAATTAAAAATCCACATATTTACTGACCTTATAAATATTATATCCCAAAGCTAATTTTTCAAATAAACTGAGCAATTCCGCGAGATATGATATTTTTAAAAGCAAGTTCCTTTGCGAAATGAAACTCAAGATCTCTTGAGCAGTCATTTAAGTATCAAAAACAACTGAAACCATCAATTAATTCATCAATTCCTTATCAAAGTCATTTACTAAAAGAAAACAATTGCACTCAGCAGCTACGTTTCTCAATCGACGCGAAGAAAATTTGATTCCGAAACACGTTCTACTCGAACCTGTCCGCGAATCTAAGTCGATGCACGCGCGACACTATTTATTGCTTAAATCGGCGAACACGTGTTTTAGCACTCAACTAATTATTCCGCTATCCGAACGGAACACACTCTTGTTTCCGTCCGCGGTCTCAGAGAATCGAGGGTTTACCGTGTTATTCGACAGTTCGTGCCAGGATCGCAGCTAGAAGCTCGATATCGCGGGAAAAATATCGCAGCGGAATTGGGATTCGGGGAACAGCGTGCATACGCGGCGTCAATGTTTATTCGCGGGGACGCGAGCAGACGGTCGATATGGAAGGGTTTCAATAAACGTTCGGCCCGATCATTGACGGAGCAGCAGCCGGTCTCCTCGATAGAGCCCGTCGTATCCGGAAGCCCCGCGGGGTCGCGATAATGAAATGAAATCCCGGATTCCGAGAGATTAGCCGGTGAAAGTCGGAGCCTAGGCGATATCGAAACCTGATGCAACCGGTGCATCGGTCGGGGCTGAGGCCGGCCAGTCGAAACCGTGCTGAACGCTGGTACACACATACGCAGCAGACAGGCACGCCCCCCTTCTGCCAGTCGAACGCCGATCGATTTCTTCTGGTTCGTCGACGAGCGACGCATGAAATGATCTTTCTGAACGTGCCGAAAATCGGCCCGAGCGAAGCCTGTCCCTTGATTGTGCATAACATCCCGGACAAACGAAAACGCGATAAATTCACCGTGAATCGTACGAGCCCGTTGGTAAGCGCACGCATTATGACGATTAACGTTGCTCGTTCTCGCCGGTATTGTTCCGTCGTACGCAGTTCGATGACGCGAGTGGCGCAGTGGGCGATTTTCTTAGAAAATGGGACGAAAATGACAGTTGTTTCGTGAGTGGAAAATTGTTATATATGTAATTTGATTTATTATTGTCTGGCGCGTGCAATGAATAGGTTTTGTTTGTAATAGGTTTTGTAGGTTTTGTAATAGGTTTTTGTATTTAGGTATTGTTTAGTTGTGTTAGAGAAGGGTTGAAACTTGATTTTTGGTTTTACGAAACGCGAATCAAACCTTGTGAAGTACGATAAAAATTGAAAAAGGAAGAGGGCAAGAGTTAAAACAAATGTACAAAAGTATATGTAATATATGTAATAAATGCATAATAAATATTGGTAGGTTTTATACATTTAGTTGTGTTAGGGAAGGGTTGGAAGTTGATTTTTCGATTCGCGGAACTCTATTCCAATCTTGTGAAGTTTTGAAAGCTCTCGACAGTCTGAAAACAAGAAATGTTTATTTTTCTTCCTTTCTTTCTTCCAAGAAGCGTCTATTTTAATCTAATTTATTTTTCTTGTAAACGGGATGTATCCTTTGTTATAGAAAGTATAATAATAGCACACGAGTACCAGTATACATGTAATAATAATAATAATAATATACATATAATAATAAATGATGATGACGATAATCGCAATAATGTTGATGACAATAATTAATGACAGGAGTGATAGTTGCAAACAATACTGACGTGTTTGAATAATGTAAAGAAATTGCAAAAAGAATTGCGTGTCGCAGTAGTATATTTTAATTAAGGTTTAGTACAGTATAGTAAAGTTTAGTATAGTATATTTTGTCAGGAACTAAAATCTTGATCAATTCTATTCTATATATGAAAATTGATAAAAATAATATGAAAATTAGATATAGATATAATTTGAATAAAAGATTAAGTAAAAGAGACTTTACATAAGAGAATTATTGCCAACAAATCTAACACTCCAGAAATTATGAGAGTGGATGCAAAATATAAATCTAAAAATAATTGAGAACAACGCTTAAAATTATAACGTTTCAACCGAGTAACTTTAATTTCTAATACCAGGTTCGGTGGATTTACCAATAAAAAAATATTAGAATTCAATAATGGCGTTATGGCATTACCGAAAAACAAATAAATCAAATTTTCAAGTCGTAATGATTTCGTCCCATTTTTAGAGTGAATCAACCGCTGCACACCACCGTTTATTAAGCTCACTATTATTTATGCAAAACTTTAAAATTAACCCTTCGCACTACGACTTCTTTCAGAACTGCGTTGATTAGCATTTTTTCGTCATTAATAATTTACTTGATAAAAGAAGAAGATTTTTGTTTCTTAATTGCCTTTATTTACTTTCATTCCCAGAGTTTAATGACAGAAGATTCAAATTTTGTTTCGATTTAATAGAAACAATTGACGGTCATATTTATTAGATTATACACAAAATGTTCTTCATGAGTCTGATTGGTTGTTATAGTGCCAGGGGTTAAGAGATGGTTCCGAGATCTTTAGAAATGTGAATATCGAATTGCAAAAGTTGAAGTTTATTGTTTGTACTATATTTCTAAATATAAATTGCAATTTATTGTTTATATATGTACTCGACTTCCCAATTTTAATTATTTCCGATATATATCAATTATTATATTAATATATATATTTCATTATATAATATTATAATTAACCCTTTCGCTACGGAGCGCATAACTGAGTAGTTGACACTGAGGTACGGAATGCTACGATGTAGAAGTCGTCTCTTGTTCCCTAAATGTTACAATGAAATTTATTATATTTGGTAATATCACTTTACTTTCTAAAATATAAAAGTTTATAGTCATAATGTATTTTTTTAAATATTATAGTTAACTGTTTTTTTATTAACAAAAGTATCTCATCTAAAGTATGGAACAAAAGTACATACATATATAATATGAACGTATGTATACGCTCTTCGTATATAAATGGTCATTCTTATATACACCCGTCGGAGCAAAAGAGTTAATATAATATTTATTTAATTCTTCCCAATATATGTTTAATGTAGGAATTGGGAAGTCGAGTCGGTGAAAGGAGGACACATTTGAATTTATTTATTGAAACTACATTAGTGTTCTGCAGTTTGCGCAGATATAGAGTCATTTTAAAAGTTGCATTAATTATAACGATGGCGCTTAATTTTCGAAATAAGCAAAGGAACTTGTGAATTAAACAGATTGTCTATAAAGGACGGGGAAGTTCTTTATGACTTGCTGAAAGATGTGAATAGTTTATGGTACAAAGGAGAATAGTGGGTAAGAGATAATATAGTTTCTGTTCGCGAACTAGCGGCAGAAATAGCTTGCCAAGTTAGAACTAATTGTACGAACTGAGAAACTGAGGCGGAAACTTCTATTGTCTGGAGTGGACATTCTATTGTCTAGTGGAAGAAGCGATAGCAACGAATTACGTTAACAACCAAAGGGTCGCAATTTTCAATTGTTACGCTACCAACGCATAAGAAAAAAAAGAGTTTGAAAAAAATATGGTCGCAAATAATTGAATTGAATACTGACTCGAACTAATTTTAATTTATGCTGCCACAATTTTTAATAAATATTTTACGCTTCAGAATGTTTCGTGCCTCTTTACTGGCCAGTTTGAACGCTTGCTTGATTAAAAGGGTTAGGATAATACTGAAATACGCTAAATAAATGTGTAGATTATGGCTACAAAATTCAAATGTTTAACAGGAATTGAAGAAATTCTATATATGCAATGTTACAATGTGTAGTCAGAATTAGTATGGAAAAAAATGACTTTATTCATACAGTTCATTTATCATCATTTGTTCATAGAGGTACTATTGCAGGATTAAATATTATTAAAAACTCCCGTCAGTCGTCTATTTTAAATTAAGATCACATTGTATTTGTCTGCTACCAAAACTCAACAATCAATGCAGACAATCGTTAAAATTTATTAATACCAAAAAAACTCTACTCAATACAATACTGAACAAAATCGTACACCAAAGGATAAATAAGAATCCAATAATCTGAATAAAAAACGAGTCATCAAATTAATAATCAAACTACTAGATAATAAGCAGCGTCTCCAATGCTTCCCCGTTTGCTATCGTATCCTCGATAACGTGTTATAATTTCATTGACCCTACTGCATCTGTTTCACTGAACCAGAAACCCCCACAACAAACTTCAACTTGTAATTAATCGTTGTACAATTAAAAATTAAGTTCGCATAATATACAAACAATACGAACAATTCTAAATCTCTGGGAATATCTAATGGCGTACCATCTTTTTGACCGGAGGGGACGTAGACCCGAATGGAGGTTTAAGTATTAAATAAATGGTTGCGTGTGTAGCGTGTTTAGTATCGGGATTCTGTAATTGCAGAAAACGCGATTCGCCGGCGGAGTGGAAGAACAATTGCCGCCCCCGCCGTCGCCGCCCCAATTGAAAGAGGCCGGACAGTTGGACGGAGTTCCTAGACCGAACTCGGTCGAGCGTATCCTTCATCCTGACGGCAGCCAGCACGTAGCTAGTCATGAAACGCTGAACAAGGTAAGGATCCGTGATTTCTTCGATCCTCGTAACCCCGAACAACGGAATGGAACTATTCTTCACGGCAACCGCCGGTTCCACCTTTTGGGACCCCGTTGCACGTCGACGACATTGTTCGACTTGATTTCCGTCGCTTTTAAAGATTTTTATCGAGTACACTTTGCAATTCGAACCAGTTTAGTCACGTGCGCAGTCGCGCATGCTCACTGGCCTCCGTTGTACTCGCCATCTACCTCGTACCCTTGCAGACACGTTGGAAAATCAATTTTGTCGGCAACGATCTACTGATACCGACTGCTCCACCGATAAACCTGTGGAATATTTAAATAATGCGCGCAAATCTATGATCGACTTTTCTACTCTGTCGTTCGTCTGCAATGTTATTCGTTGCATTTTGACGATTTTTCTGTTAGATCTTTTTGTGCTCGAATGGCAATAATTTATGCAAGTGAAATGGAAGGACTTCAATGTTTCTATGTTGGGTTATGTCAATGTTTTTACATTAGGTTATGTCAATGTTTTTATGTTAGGTTATGCTTGTATGAATTATTTAAGAAATGTCTTTTACGAAAACACTGTGAAGGAGATTTTATGGTGACCGTGACTTATATATCGACCGAGGGGATGCGACTTATCATCCGTACAGAAATGTTACCGACAGTATTTCTACCCTTAAAGCACAGACGAGGGTATAGGAGAAAGAATTACACCCAGTGTGCTACTTTGTCACTTGAGAAAGGGTTGCTGTTTCAGCGTCACTCGCATTGTTACCGATATTTAAATAATTTAAGCTTTTCAGCATAGACTGAGGATGCCTATGGACATTGCATTTTGTGGGCTTTTCTGTCTCAGTTTTTAAGGGCTTTAAAGCTGTTTTAGCATTTGGTGACGTATTATAGCAGTACTGAATTAATTAAAGAAGCGGACGACATAGAGTCGATACGAAGAATATAACAATAACAATATTTCTTTGAGAAAAATCGAAACCCGCTGCTGGTTCACGATTCCTAAAGAAAGGGGCCAATCCACTGCCCACTTTTCTTTCTTCAAACTAAAAATATTCTTATCGCTCAGTGTTTTTCGTTAATTATTTGAAAACAAATTTTCTTCATTGTTTTAACATCGAACATGATGTATATATTCTAAGGCACACTGCGAATGATTCGACATAATAACGTGAATTCTGATATTGTACAAACCGCTGACGGATGCAAAACGAATTTTCAATCTATTCCCATATTTTATCCCTGCTAAAAAGTGCCATTTACCATCAACAGACTCTGATTAGCGCTACCCTCTACGAGATGGCGCATTGGGAGGCACAGACCTCAGCGAATTTCCACGAGATGTAGCAAAGTTCTAACTGCCGATAAAGAAAATGCCCTACGTTATCGCGTAGGTGTTCGCAGAAGCTTGCGAACAATGCAGGTCGCCACGTATTAGAAAGAAACCGGACCTAGTCGCCGGAAATTGAAAGGGCGTCAGCCGCGCGGTTCAATCGAAAATCGCCGGGACAAGCCATCCGACGTTAATGAGACGCGAGAACTAGCCTCTCGGACTGGCTTGACAAATTGAAACGCATTATCGATCACATCCCCGAGGCAGCCGACTTGGCGTGAATAGTGCAAACCTAATGGTTTTTTGTCGCACTTTGATCAACGACGCGTCGCGGATAGACGCTTTTTGATTTATCGTCGGCCGAGTCGCGGAAGTAAGTCGGACTCGTCGATTCATATTAATGGCTGGTCCTCGATTGCACTTTTTCGTGCCGGCCGTTTCACTTGGCCCGGCTCGAATGACGAATCCCCATAGTTACCGGGGCCCGAGGGCGGTCATTTCTCCTCGAACCTGGCCGATAGACCGTCGCTGGCGAGCACAGAGCGAGTCATTCAGTCGCGAAAGATCGAATCATGAATGGTGGTGGCATTTCGTTGCTTGTCGCGCAATGTTACCATTGAGATTTCGCGCAATACGCTGGAGGGGGGATGATCGATCGTCGTTAAACGAGAGTAACGACGGATATTTATGCTTACGACTCCCTCGAACTGCTCTTCGAATTCTTGGTAGCGGAACCGTGCCGCCGCAATCTGTTACTACAGAATGTTGCTCAATTAGTCCGCTAACTCGAATTAACTATCGCGAGTGCTGCGACACCAGTTGATCGTACTTACCGGAATTTAATCTCAATTTACCGGTTAGCTGATAATGGAAAATCAGAGAATATTAATAGTTTATTCGTGCATAAGGCTAGAAAATCCGTTGTTATAAAAGAAAAAATATGCGAAAGAATTCGTAAAGTGTAATAAAAATTGGAAAAGAGAAGGCAAGATTTAAAACAAATGTACAAAAATATATGTAATGTATGTAATAAATGCATAATAGATATAGGAAGTGTGTACAGTATAGAAAGATATAAAAAAATGAGAGATTTCATGGGACATACAAATAATGACCTTGGGTATTGTGAGGTGACTGGTTGCTGTGATCCTTTAACTTCAATCCTTTTACTTGTTTTCGGACTGCATTGATAATAAACAACTATAAAGTCGCCACAATTTGAGAGAAATTATTATAATTCACCCCTCAACTCTAATTTTTTTTATATTCACACAGAAATTCAATAACTCTTTTTAAAGATGTCAACCCATTGCACTGGAAACCATTTGAGCTGTAAATCTAAAATAATTTTTCTGGCTTACAATATTTCCATTTTATACAACAAACTGCATTTTATACATATCAAATTAACTCTTGCGCCTCATATCGACAGTTTCACTTTTAGCAATTTTCTAAACTTTAACTTTGCCGCTATAAAAATTATTTTGAAACGTGATAGAACAATTTTCGTGTTGCCCCAGAATCACCACTCGAGAGAGCAAAGGGTTAACATATTAGTTGATCCTTCCAAGTCCCCAAAAAGCGTTCCTCGCACGCCGCTAGATAAAACGCGATTTAATGTTCCCAGCGCCGCGAAACCGCGAAGAAGTCGTTCGTCCGACCGCGTTAGATTCGACGTCTGCATTATTTACAACGCAAAGCGCGCGGCCGCGTTCGCTTCGTTCATCGCTCGTGTTTTACACACCCGATGGAATACCGGGGACGATACGTTACCGGCCGCATTACAATAATTCTTTCGCCGTGACGCGAAACGTATTTTTCGCGGAGGATATTCTCCTTCTGGCCGGCTTCACCTTTTCTTCCGCCGGTTCCTCCCGGTGATTTATCGCATCGTTTTTACCTTCCTCTTTACGTGGAATCAACCTTCTAGCCCGTTTCTGAGCCGCGTCCACCGGTGCTCAGAAATTTTACGACCGACCTAGAACGCCGCCGAGGAAACCGGAGAAAAACCGGCGGGAACCACCTAGACCGTGGCTATTGTTTCCCGACCGATATCATATTCCATTTGAACTGCTCTTCGCGGCTCTTTAAAAACATTTAGAACGTTTAACCCCTTGCGCTACAATAAGGAGTCAGACTCGTGAGAAAGATTCCATATGAGATCTACTATATTCCATATGAGATCTACTATATTCCATATGAGATCTACTATATTCCATGCAAAATCTACTAAATATGAATATTATTGATTTCTTCTACGTCGAAATCAAATTGAATTTTGCCACAATCAAAGTCTAGAAACGGAAGGAAATGTATACAGTACATAAACAAAAATCTGCTCCTATTAACGAAAATATTAATTAACTTGTTAGCGTCATAAGGAAATGGCAATTTTACATCTTATAATAAATATACTTCTCCTAGGATTTATGTTAAAATGCTTATAGTAACATATTCGTAAATTTCGCAAGCTTTAGAATGATTCTAGAACAATTAACAAGAAAACTACCTTTAGTATAATTGATGAAACGCATAACAGAATTTATCTTTTAACCTTTTAGATACTACGCGCCACCATAGTGGCTTTCGCGAATGGCTCGTGCTTTATTCAATTGTTTTATTATTTATTAAAGCAAACAATTAAAGTGAAAGTGTGTATATGCAATATATTAAGAAAAGAATATATGTTATTAGTACTATATATAGATATCCGGAAAAGATATATATTAAGAGGAAATCGTAATTTAGTTACGTGAAACTTTATTTGCGCAAAATCCTGCCGTATCTAAAAGGTTAAATATATCGACGCAGCTAAGTGGTTAAGGACAAGTAAGTGCTAATCAACGCAATGTGAGGAGTAGTCGTAGTGCAAGGGGTTAACAGAACTGACGTTTCTCTGCCGCGACAGAACCGGGTAACAAGTTGCCGCGTTAAAAAGCGCGAACATCCTCCGCCTGGGTATGCTCGCAAGTATCGAGCTTGTTATGTTCGTTATGTGTCTTCGCGTTTCTCTTTTTAACGCGCTCGCGGACGCGAATGCTGTAGCACTTGTTCTCGTTGTGATGCAAAATGACGCGAACGGTGTGGCTGAACTGCGGATCTTTTTGCAGAATCGAAAGTTTTTTACTCATTCTTGACATCAACTTATAACACCGACTTAAATCGCTCATTCTTCAAATTACCAACTAGATATGAGAATTTATTTATCACTTATTTGTTGTAGAATTTATAGAATTTAACTCCTGGATATTTCAATATATTAATTACGATAATACTAGGGTATCCCATAAGTTTCTTCCCTTTTTCTGATGCGAAATGAATACACGATGTTTGTTGTTTAAGGTGGATTTACTATGTTATATGTGAACCGTTCTGTTCTATAACCTCCTTTCATTTCTCAGGAAGCCTCATTATGCCCTCTTTCCTATACACATGTAACAGGAATTCTGTATCATTAAAATCACCTGTTGTATTGGACAATTAAATGTCCCGTCGTCTATATTAATATATAAAACATATAAAACTGTTAAGTAACAGGAACAAATTTTTATTACCTCCACAATAATTTAATAAATAAAGGAATACGCCAACATTCTTGAATTCTTCAAATTCTTCTGATTTATACTTCGCTTGCTCAGTTTTGTATTAAATGCATAAAAACATTTATAAACCCTCTCGCATTCAATTCTATACAGCGTTTATTTTTTTAAATTATGCTCTTCAATTCGATCTTTATTCACATGGAGCTATAGCATTCACTGTACATAACTATCAAAATTGAATGTTCGGATTACTCGAACAGGAGATAATAAAATTTAGACATCACGAGTGTTGCCAGGGAATTAGTGCTGCGAGAGAGTTTCTTTATCATTCTCTTGCCAGCAATATGAACTTGGATTAACGGAGAGAATATGTAACAGCACTAGATCATCACGCGACGATGCGTAACTCAGATTTTTGTTGCATCCTCACCGCTTTAATATCTTCTTATCCGAGTCTCTTATCCAAAATCTACTAAATATGAATATTATTAATTTATTTAAAACCGAAACAAAATTTAATTTTTCTGTTATCAGAGTACGGTAACGAAAGTAAATAAAGACAATAGAAGAACTGGGGATTGTCTAGTCCTATTAAAGAAAGCATTAAGAACGAATAAATGCTAATTAACACAGCGTGAAAGGAATCATAGTGCAAGGGATTAAATGTTTACTGTCCCCAAATATGTCAAAACAATAGCCTAGCGTAAGTAACCTTTTTGTCTAATTCGTCCTTTTGTCCAACGACGTCGTTCGCGAAACGACGCAAGTGAAATAAAGTCGTCGTTCACACACGTGGATCAGAAAATCCATCGAACCGTCGAAACAGTTTACTTTGGACCAGTCGATCCAATTACGTTAGCTCCTCCGTATTATACAAGATCGAACTCACGGATGCGAATTAGGATTGCCGCGCGATCTCTGCCCGTCAAATCGGAGAGCAGTTCGTCTAATAGTCTCTAAATGGATTCCGTTATCAGCACTTGGGACTCGAGTTGTCCTGAGGTGGGTGCCCGTCCGGAATCCTATAAGTTAGGTCTACGAGATCTGGCGGGCGCAGCTTTTGAACACAGCTGATGGAATGGACTTAGGAATATTCGGGTGGAAAGGGAGTTCAATCGAACAGATTTCAGCCGTTCGCTGTGACGCACGCTGAACCGAATTGCTCGTTTTTGGGGCCAGAATTCGAGCAGTTCCGTTCTATTCGTGATAAAGACGACAAACGATATAATACTTTTACAGGCTCGAAATTGAGAATTACTAGTAATATTTGATTAAGTATGGTTGATATTCTGTTCTTTAAAATTGGAATAAAATTCTAACTCTTGTCATTAATATTTAACACTTTATCGACCGGTTATTCGGTCGTAAACATTGTTACATTTTCATAAGCAATATTCATTTGATCTATTTTATTTATTTTACTCATCGCGGAATTTAGAAAACTATGTAATAATATGGGAGCTTGCGGTAGTACAATCTAACACCTTTACCTCTATAATAGATAATAAATTATTGGTTAGCCTATAAAAAGCCGATTTATAGACACCACCGGTTGGTAAAATATTAAACAATCGAGTAAATTTAGACACAGAATAAACATTAATTTTCCGTCCCTCCTAAAAAATTCTTGCAATTGAAAACTTTCTAATCGCAGTAACTATGAACAAGTTAGTATGTCAAGGGGTTAAAGTCGGATCAGTTATTATGTTGCATGTAAGTAAAATTTCGAAGGATCTACCGTAATTTGACAATCCTTGGTCATCATTTTTACTAAACATTATTTTATATAAAGGTTTTTGTTGATATAAGTTAGTATAAATAAGTTACGTTATAAAGCGTAGTGAACACTCGCTTCCTGGATGCGGTCGGAATTAGTCTTCCAATTTTTCAGAACTGTCTGTACACGAGCACGATTATTCGGACATTTCACCATGTTATATATGTACAACACGCAGCTTTGAATCAATTATGTAACTGGGAGTTTTTCGATTTCGACCCCGGTTCGGTGCACCGTGCGCGGCGCGGCGCCGTTCCTCGGGCACGGTTCGGCTAGGCGCGTGCCCTTTAAGGTGACCTGGATACACCGGCTAGTGCTATTTCATTTCCCGCGCTATATCTCGTTCCGCGCGATTCTTTCTCGTCGGGGCGCGAGACAACGGCCCCCTCCTCGGCCGGCATTATTTTCGAAAATGAGGCCCGCGATACCGCGAATCTTGCGTTAATTACGCGGCCGTCTTGCCCGCACGCCAATTATGGCCCGCCCCATATTCCGCGGCACCGTTAAGGAAGATATTTTCATCGTGCGATACAGCGCCGAGTGCCGATAAGCGGGAACTGTCCTCGTAAATTTCACTTAAACGTACTTATCTGCCCACGGGATCGTTACTATCGGGGGGTTATCATTACGGGGAAAGCTGTACAGAACTGGATACTTCGAGTTTTTGTACCGTAATGGGCTATTATCGGCGAAGACCTAATTGGAATAGTTGCTCGCAATTGTCGGGCTATTTTGAATAATAAGATTTAACCCTTAGCGGTCCTACGTCGAGTGTGACTCGACGCAGATACGAACTCCAATGTTCATCGATAGATTCTATACTAATGGCATACTTGGTCAAAAATTACTTAACCCTTTGACTACTGTTGGAGCCTATTGTCGCCCGACACATGTTGGCTTCCTGGTACTGTAGACGCCAATAGGCGTCCAGATCAAATTTCGCCTGTTTCGCCCGTTTATTATTAAATTTCATTATTAAATATTATAAAAAAAAAAACTTAAAATTAATATTCACTTCAAGTAATATTGATCTAATGTAATAGAATTCGGTGTTTTGAATATTTTAATATACTTCTTCAGAAATGCGTGTCTAACGAAAAACTTTGCCGTACCCAGTGGATGTCGCGAGTGAATTGGTATCGTACCGTACGGCCGATGCGTGTCAAAATTTGCCGTAGCCAAAGGGTTAATATGCAATGTCATTTAATTGGAACGATAATGACGAATAGAAGAGAAATACCTTTCACAATAAGATCACCAAAATTAAGGATTGGGCAAAATCCAAAATAAACCTATGCGGACCGCAAAGGGTTAATACATTATACTGTATCCGATACATTGCATTGAACCCACCGAGAACGGTTCTTCCTTTTTTCTTCCAAGCGCATCATAAACCGACAGTAGGTGTACGAAAATGTCTTTATGGTTGGGCTTGCGCGCGGCCAAGAAAAGCGCATGGTTTTTCCGAGGCGTCTCGCGGTTCTTGTCGGTAGCACAAGCTGTTCTTTAGGCAAGGACAGAATAAAAGGAGCGCGAACAGCATCGAAGCTCTCATTTTGTTCGAGTCTACACCCGGTAGTAACAACCGCGAATTTGCACCGCTCCTTCAATTTCTAAGTGCGAGCTCCCTGTATAGTAAACCTCGAATTAGGAAATAAACTATTGTCATCCCCCGTGTAGTGAAACTTGGTGTGCGCCTATCTTCCGAACCTCACCATTGAATCCCTGCAGTACAATGGACGAAATAATGATGACGGACTCATCTCGTTTGTGCGATATTACAGTGTTTATTGCGTAATGTTTCTGTACTGTAATAGTTAACAATGATCGGTAGAAATCAATTATTTTATTTATTTATTTATTTATTTATTTATGTATACAGATAGAAAGACACTTTCTTATAGACGAGGAAGTAAAAATAAAGAGATTTTATGTGGCCGTCACAAGAATAGAATAAAATTTAATATTAATAATAATAAGACATCTATTCTGATTTTGAACGTGTGTAATAATAATAATAATAATAATAGCAATGATAATAATTTATTTATATATACTGATAGAAAGACTCTCGCTTACAGACGAAGAAATAAGAATAAAGAGATTTTATGTGACCGTCGCAAGAATAAAATAAAAAATCGATTATAAATAAATAAGGTACGAAGTAAAAAGAGAAATAAGAACAATAATAAGTATATAGTAAATATAGTAGAAGTGTATAGTATAGTACAGTAAAATATAGTAGATTAAAGATTTTATTAGACACACAAGTAGTGTAATTCGGAAAAAGGATAAAAGGAAAAAAATGCAAAAGAACAATTAGTAAAAAAATACAAGAGCGTAGTTGTTGCGGCGTGGTCGTCGAAACAAACAAAAAT
Source organism: Augochlora pura (assembly GCF_028453695.1). NCBI lineage: Eukaryota > Metazoa > Arthropoda > Insecta > Hymenoptera > Halictidae > Augochlora > Augochlora pura. The sequence continues at coordinate 9,715,103 of NC_135782.1, read as the reverse complement.
CCTCTTTTCGCTGGGCGTTGGCCACGAGGAGTGTAATGCAAGTCGATTACGGACCTTCGAACGGAAGTTGGTTAACCCTTATGTGCTTAGTTAGTTCAAACTTTGTTAAATATGTACGTTATAAATAAATACGTTATAAATATATACTAGTTATTCGAGCCTCGACTCTTTTTACTTTTCTCTATGATCGAAACGTGACTTTTTCCGCTACAATTCTAGCCCACTCATTCGAGAATCGAATATCAATCGACGTGAAAACATTTCGAGCAGACAGATTCAACGAAATTCAATTCACAAATGACACTCGTCTTTCAAGTTAAAAAATCGAACTTGCACTTCGTTCGCTCCCCCGAACGTTTCGTCAAACGATCTATTAATTAAAAGTCGAGTGATCGAAGCATCGTAACTGGAAAATATAACGAAGCAGAATCAACGAGGTAATTGATTGATACGGGATGTCGTGATTTTATGGGAAAAGCGGCGATGGAAAATGGCGGAGTCTGAAATAGAGAGAATGTTAAATAAAATTAACCCGTTTGTGCTCAGAACTATATCTGTCGAAATATTCTGATTATTTTCAGAAAAATATGTTAAATTTCTGGGATATATCAAATGAATTTTATACTAATATTATAATGACAGCACGGCTTGTGCTTAACCAAATAAAATATTTTTAAATAGTATAGTTCGTCATTTAAATGTCCAAGCTCTGTATTGATGCGCACTTTATGAGCTATAAGAGTGAAATAAACAGTTATCGCTACAAGCAGTTGTTGCATGTATCTACAGATAGTCAACTGTAAAATCAATGCATTTGTTTAAAAAATATTTGGGCACAAATGTACTAAGAACGTTGACATATTAATTTCAACTTATTCAAACTACTCAAGAAAGAAAGAATATGACACATGACTCAAATAATTTTTATTACGCATCAAGATCCGTAATCGGTTGATTACAATGCTCTTGTACATTAATCTATTACCCAGTTTATTGCAAAACGCGGTTATTCGAACGTTCGTCGCCGGTCCGTTGCCGAACTATCAATTTTTCAGGGGACGCTCGTTACACGAAGTCCTCCCATTGCAATCAAGCCGAAACGCATCGGCGGTGCAATTCACGGCGCAATAAATAAGCTCGCAGGAAACATCTAATTAACGATAAATCTTCTTCGTTATCGCCGAGCAATTAGCTAAATTACACGCGAGCCCGGTGTCGTCCGTTTACGATCCCCCGTTTATAAAATATTAGAACCGAGGAGGCCGCACGCGATATTCGGCTGGACCGTTTAATCGACTTCTGATAAGCCGCGTGTCGCCTATCTGATGACAGCTCAGCGTTTATTACGTCCTTTGCCGGGATCCGACGCCCACGCTGTTCAAATACGGCCGCGAATGAAACCCCGTGCAACAATACGTAATTTTAATGCCCCGGCGAATGCACAACCGCGGCGCGTTGGTCGGAAACGGCGCGACCGCGGAAAGCGCTTCGTTAAAAATGCCTGGTTCATTGGTGGTATTAATTAGAACGCTATTACTGGCCGGATCATTTTCATACGGAAATTTTGCTACACGAATTTTTCTACGCGACAGTCGATTTCATTCGAAATAATTTTTATTGGTCCAGTTGGATTGTAATTACTGCATGAAAATGTTTCAGTGCACTCTTCGAATCTTGGTTACCTCTAAAATGATGATTCTCTTTAATAAACGTCGAATTGTGTATCTAAGTATACACGTTGATGCTTAGAATCATTTATTATTTTATTTACGAATTTTGTTTGATAGATTCTCGAAGGCTTTTTATGGACCTAATTTTATATTTAAATTAATTCCATGCTGACAAGTTTATCAAATTTGAAGTTAGAATACTTGATACTATTTTCAAGAAAAATTCCTAAAAATTGCATTATGATCATTTTGAAACAATTCTTTTGTTAAAAGCTGCTTCTTGATATAGATAATTAGCGACAAATTCCATTGGTAAATCTTAATTAAAGGAAAAGAGATCATAATTTAAACAAATCATACAGGTGTCCTTTTTTTAAAACGAAGTTCAACAGATTTTCGTAAATGTTTCCACAATTAAAACAATTATTCTACCGCGTCGAAAAATGCTGTATTATTTTGAAATTCCATTAATATATTCGGCACTATATTACCTATTTAATTACCACCGTTTCCACACCAGTTGGCATAATTTATCGAGCATCGCTCGCACAACGCGCAACATTTTCCAGATTGCCCCGCACTGTTTCCGAATCTCTCCGTCTGGCTTTTCGCGCTAAACAATTCCCAGGACACGGAACCGTCGCGGATATCAATTATGCATCGGTACACGTAATCGTGTCACGAGCGCATTTAATGCGGCGGCATAGGAAGATGCACGGTAGTTGCGGGCTGGCAGATGCGATCGCGGAGCGTGGCGTCGTTCGTTAATGCACTCGATGCGTATCGCTAACATACTCCGGGGGATTGTGGTACAACGAACTGAGTACACGTGCTGCGGGACCCTCGCCGGACTAGTGTTCTTCGATCGCTTTCGAGTTGCCGAGGCACCCAAGACCCCGTTAAGACCACGAAATCCCGGATACCCAACCTTCTCTGTCGCTGTAACATCCACCCTTAGAACTTGACCACCGTAAGAGGATTTTCTTCTTGCAATTAATCCATTCATTTTGAGTTTATTGCTGCCGAGATACAGGGTCCTCTGGTTGACAGAGCGAATTATTTGAATATGTTTGGTATTTGCGATGGAGCTACCGAGATTTCACATATTTTATTTTAACGTCGTTGAAATTATTAAGAGAGTGATCAATTATTTGGAGAATATTATTGGATGCATTGTATATTTTAGTGATTTTTAATTCGGAGGTATGTTGTTATTTTCATTGATCAGATTTCTTTTTACTGTCCATTGCTTCAGTTCCATTAAATATATGTTGTTGTATATAATATATTTATTTATTAATTCTTATAAGATTTTACATCAGTACTGTGAGTTCTATTTCAATTCGACTTTTGGTATGATATAGTATTAGGTTATAGTATTATAGAATTATATATAATATTATAATATATATAGTATTATATTACTGTAGTATAATATAGTATTATAGTATTACATATAATATATAATACACATATTATTATAATACTGTAATATAATATAGCATTATAGTATTATTATAGTACATTATAGTATCATATATATGTTACATATGTTAATTATAGTATACCAAAAGTTGAATTGATATAAAAATCATTATACTGTTGAGGAATCGTCTAGCAATTAATAAATAAAAGCTTCTTGACTTCATTCAAGTATTTCACATGGCTACCACACATTATAAGAAAAAATAATTTAGCTCCGTTAAATGAACAGGAATATTTTCCTCAAACAGATAAATTCAATCAAAGACATTAATCATGTAAGCAGTACATCTTAACCTTTCGTTCCGCATATAATTAAATTGTACGTTCGCAGCATCTGAAATAAGACACGCAGATCTAGCAGGTCGAGCTATTCGCTACATTTTATCCGACAGTAATGTTCAGTCTCATAACAAAACTTTCAATGCGCAGCGAATCCATTACCCCACTGTATCAAATAACCGGAATCTCTCGTTACAGAGAAACAGAGAGACTTCCAGTTATCAGAGTATTTCTCGATCCGATTCAATATCAAAAGCACAACGACCCGCGCAGTTTCGAGACCCGAGCAATTAGAGTCCTCTAGCGCATTCAGTCTGAAGAGGCCTCGCAATTACTATTTATAACCCCGAAGACTCGAAACATTCCCAAGTGTGTCTTTTACCGTGCACAGAGCTTGTTTAAAACGTACAAAAGCCCGAAGAGTCGCGAACGACGCCGGCCGCCATCGTGACTCCGTTCCGCGTCGACTAATTACTCAAAGATCCGTGGGATTCGGGGTCGGCGTATCCACCTTTCTGTAATCACTCACCATGCGGCACGGGCCCCGAAGCATCGGAATTAAAATTTTCGACACGGTAATTCCATAAAACACGGCCATTTCGACACGATCCGCGCGTTCCTCTTTCTTCTTGCCGCGTCAGCTGGCCGGCTCGTCCGGATTCGGAATCGTCCTCTCCTTTCAGAAACTATTCCCTGCGAGCGCGATAGGTATTCCGCGACCCGAAACTCGCGGCCGGATAGGACCACGTCGACGACCGACTAAAATGCCAGCGCCGTGCTTTGGATAATTAACAGAGCGAAAGATCGGGCCTCGTAGCCATTTTATCCGACGGAGACCTAAATCACGGGAATTATTGTTGTTCGGCCGACTTTCTGGATATTTTGCTCGCACCGAGCGACAACGTATACTACTGTTAATTAAAATTCCCACAATGACTTTGATTGTTCTTGTTTTGTGGCTGTTCTTTCATTTCGAAACACTGCAAAATATACTTGTCATTGAAATTGCCGAACTGATCGATCCGACGGCTTTCTGACTCTTTTCTTTTATATTTTCTGTTATTGGACAAATGGGAGAAATTTTTATTTAAACTTATTATTATAATTGGCATGTATTTTAAAAATACTGTGGACTTTTATACAGAATGAAAATTGTCTGTGGTAATTGTAAGAGACAGAAAGGTGTAAGCAATTGTTTCCTTTTTTATCATTTTGATGAGGTTAATTTATTGATTTCAGTAATTTGTAAGAAGAGAAAGGAGAATTTTTATTTATCGTGTGTTTATATTGATTTAGATGCTTAGTTATTAATGACGAGAAATCAGGATTTTATTCAGACTAAAGAGAATAGTATAGCATTCAAGCTCCACGATAATTATTATTAGTCTTTGCCAAGTGTCAGACTCGTTAACAATCGTTGAAATGCTTCTGAAATTTTCCAGTCTACTCGTCTCTGCCATAAGTTTATAGAAGCTACAGTCTGACTATATTAAAAATTGTATAAATCTCAATTAAATCCGATTTTGTTATAATTATAAACTCTTAACCTTGTCCAGGGTTTAGTTCTATATTAAGAAAATATTAAGAAAATATCTGCACAGCTCTCATATCGCACAACTACTGCAAACAATTTTATTTTACAAAAAAGTTCACAGTTCAATGATTTCAAGTTATATAAATTTCCCAATTATTAACAATAGAAGCACTCGTCCTATTAAAATTTTATACAAGAAAAGATACGTTTCGTTAAGAACAAATTTTAGTAGATTATGTTCGAAATCTTTGTCATACGTACATAATTTAATATCACACTACAATATCCATTATTTATATTAGGTCTACCGAAATGTTTTGTCTATCAAGTGAAAGAATGTAATCAATTTTTCGCACATTTAATAATACTTACCATACAATTTAATTTCGTGACCTATGACCTCTAGCCATCCTGATGGCAATTTGTAAATAACATTTCCGTAGCGCCTGCATACTTATTAAATGATACAACATTATCCTTATAATATCCAAAAATAACTACGCTCCGAAGCCAGTCGGTATCCGCTAACTTTCGACAGAGGGCTCGGAACAATAACGTCGACGAGTGGCGGCGCAACTCGGATAAGTGATATTTCATCGTTGTCGCTCGATTGCCAGCCGAACCCTGGTATTCGATTATAGTATCCACCGGTCCGCAGCCCGGTTTCAGGGTGGGGGGTAAGTGACGGTTTAATTGGCGAGCGTGGCCCGCAACGTTTCAACTTCTAATCTAATCACGATTTGCTCGGATCACGGGGCACCGGTGTGCTCCGGCAACGGCCAGCCGCTGTTTGGCTTCCCGGATGAAATCTACGACGCAAACGTGACGATGAACACAAACCGGTGCCGGCATCCAAAGCCTCCGTTTCGCCGCGAGACTGGTTGTTCATCGACGTAGATTCGCTCGTGTCTACGAAGTAGTGTCGTTTATGCTAACAGGCCGACGCACGTCTCCGTCGACGCGAAAACCCGCGATCTTGAGGTGAATGTTCGACACGACGCATTACGCCGCGATTATTAAAAGATGGAGGCTATATGGAACGTCGTAAACCGTTCGAATCGTGAATTTTATATTCCCAGTTTCCTATCATATCGTTCTCCATTTTTTACACTGTGGGCATTTATTTTTATATTATATTTTGGAAATGTACAACTTTGTCTGCTAAAATTATCGAGTCGTAGGAACGATATATACATATGGACTTTATAACAATAAAATGTAATAATAAAGTAAAAATGATATAAATAGAAGTGTAAATATAAAGCATGAATAATATGAATGATGAATATATTTATTGCCTTTTAATTATTGTATTTTATTAACGAGGATTGCGCTAATTGCTTCAACGCCCGAAAAAAAGAATTACTGGTTGGCCTGGCGACCACTTGTCACCTGTTTCTAAAACTTATGGTTATGATATAATACAAAGTAAAAGAGGAAGCATGGTTTATAATATGAAATAATGCGCAAACTGGCTTTTGCAACTAGACAATCTTTTGCGATATTTAATATTGATAAGATTATGAACTAAAATAATTGTCTTATTGTTGTATAGAAATATCCAAATCTTGTTATTATAAAGTTAACATTTAAAGGGTACGTTGACTTAAAGATCAAAATTTATTTTATTAGAATTGATTGCAATTTAATAATAGTATAAATATAAGATTGATGTAAAGAGTTAATAAAATAAATAAATAAACGTAAAATTGTAGTTTTCTAATATAAAATGATCAAGGCTTGTTAAGATGTATAGCCATATTACAATAATAAGAAGAAATACTAATAGAATTGAATAATATTCAAAGCATATTTAGTAATAAAATAAGAATTAAATATTTTTAAATAATGTTTAGTACTAGTTCTTAATAGGTTATTAGATCCTGTCACAGAAAAAAATAAATAGAAAAATAAAGTGTAATGTATAAAATCAATTTCAAGTTGCACCATTAACAATAAAACTTCTTAAATTGATTCTATTAATACAGGACTAATAGAAGATAAAGCTAACAATAAAGTAGCAACTGACGCTTTCTAAAAAAATATTTGTTCTCATAGCACAACATACTCGTGTTACAAATTTACGCGGTACTTTCCGTTCGTCGAAAAATCCGATGTGAAAATTGACGCAGGTGCTAGCGAATGCGAATCGTTCGCGTGTCTGACCATCGCTGCCCGATTCTACTTGAAGCCGATTACGATTCATGCCGATCCCTTCGCGCGGTGTATTCGATGGAGAATTTTGTTTCTGATCATATTTTTCGTGATACAAAAATACAGATTAATGTTACGATTTATTTCGAGGAAATATTTATACTGAAACAATTATCCAATGTTATAGAGTGAAATAAATAATACGGATCGTTAACGTAAATATTCAGGTCAAAATTGAAAAAAAAAGTTTCAAGAGAATGCAAAAATATTAATTCGCACGAGAAATGTTGACTCGCAGTTTATTCCTGCGCCGTGCTCGTACATCACTTTTTATATCGAAGGATGCATGTCATAAATAACAATCGCCAGTTATTCATTCGTTCGTGTAACTGAATTTTGATGAAAAATGTTCACAACGTCAGCTTCTCCTTCGTTTTATATTACTGGCATTACATTAACATCGCTATGAAAATTTCTGTAACACGTGGACGACAAATTTGCGAGCAATGAAAAATGTGAAACATTTTTCTATGTAACGAAATCCGATGTTAAATGCAAATGAAATCGCTTATATTTATACAAAATCCATAAGTCAAGCGTTGAGTCTTAAAAGAAAAGTTCAGCATTATTCGAATTGCTTCGAATAAATATTTAATACAATTATTCTAATGAATTCTCTTTAGTCGAATATTTTCTTCGAATAACAATTCTTAATTCGACATAAATTATGCTATCTAATTATCTGCATAATTTTTTATTCGAATTACAATGCGAGTAATTATTGACTGTGTTTGATTTCATGTAATTTATATAAGTAAATATGAGATCAGTTCAATTTCAATTACTATTATTAATTATAAATATAGTATTTTATATATTTATATAAATAGTTTATAATTAATAAACTAATTATAATAGTAATGCTATTAATTTTTAATAATAGTAACACTATTATTAGTACATAAATATACAATTTCTTCGATTTTAATCGCTACAATTTGATTCGTTAGTCTTTACTTCATATATTTGCTAAGATTTATTACAATTCTATCATGTTAAGCTGTCTGAAATTAGGTACAAGTGCTGTTATTAGCAAAAGCAGAAACTAGTTCCGAGTGGCCAATATACAAGCACTTTTCGAGCGTTGTAAATCGAAGACGGTTTGCGACGCCGTTTTCCCCAGAGCGTTCGCTAAACGCTCGGAGCCAGTTCGGTTAAAGGTCGAAGTTATTTTCCCGTCTCGTGATGCGGCAGAATCAATCGAGACTTCGTGAGGGTCCGCAGTCAGGTGGGCTCGCGACACGCGTGATTCGTGCACCCAAGAACCAGGAAGTCGGCTGAGTACGCCAGCCCCCGATATCGTGATACGAATGCGTCCGAACCCCTGGCACACTATTCTCTGCCTTACGAGTGACTTTCTGGCGTGACTCGCGGCACAAACCATCGTGTGCGGCCTTCTTACGGTCCCCTCCACCTCTCTCTCTCTCTCTCTCGCTCTCTCTCTCTCGCTCGCGCGCGGGCGCAAGAACTTTGCCCCCGCGAATAAAATATCACGCGATAAACTCGCTGCGAAATTTTCGAGTTCGTGCGGCTCTTAATCTCCCAGACTTCCGTTCTTTTATTACGTGTCTCCGCAACAAAGTTCTCGGTTCCCGTAGAAAACTATAACACTTTCCTGCAACGAGTCCGATGTTCGATGTACACGAAAACATGGAACCGTGAGCGACTTAGACAAATGAACGACCGACAAATTTCATTTAGCGGAGTGCCGAGTTACATCGACGCGTGGCACTTGTTATAGGATGATCAATTATTATGGGATCGGCGACGGAAGAGATGGAGAACGTTTTGTGTTGTATCGCTTTATCGAGGTATATATCGACAGCTGTTTGTAAATTTTACATTTGCTATATTGCGGATTTTTATTTATTCATGATGAAGATGGGTAGTTGAAATAATATAGAAAGTAATAGATAATTTCTAAGGATTGTTGTAGTTAAAGCAATTTATGTTTAACCAGTTTTTCTCGTTGCAAAATGTTTTTATTTTGCAGAATGATTTCGCAGATCTTTGTGCAAAATGATAATTATAATAGTATCTTTAGAGTAATTGATTTGATGTTTTTGTGATTTTGCATTTGAACTACGACGTTTTGTTATAAATGCACAAAATCTGCGGTTTCATAATAATATTTTTATTCAACACATAAACACGATCAACAATACGGATACACACTAAAACAAGAAACGTGAAAATGTTAATTGTAATTTGTCTCCAGTAATTTTTCAAAAGATAAATATTTCAACTTATTGCATGCCCACATGCAACAACATTGATAACAGGACTGCAGGTATTTATGCATCTATAGCATGCGCAGGTTTTTAAAGTGCAAGAAAACTTACACGCTAACAATCTCTAATAGCATCTTTTTCACAATTAATAATCTTTTAGCTAACTGATAAAACATATCCTTATCGTTAATCTTAATAAAATAGCGTATTTGCATAAAATCCCGCAGTCTATTAATAAAACAGAGAACAGAATTTTTATTTCAACGCAACAGAAACGTATAACATTGTTATTTATTTAAAATTTTCATTAAGAGCCTGATATAGATGTTCTAAGACACGAGAGTAGCAACAATTTATAATTTAAAAGAGACCTTCAACAAAAACAAAATTTTCAATATCGCCAGTCGAGTGTTGCGATCGACGAGCAGATTATCTAAAATAGTAGCGTATTTCAAAATAAAATTTATAGAATTTTATATATTTGTTTTTCGAATTTAAAAGAGAATTTCAATAAGAACAAAATTTTCAGTATCGCCAGTCGAGTGTTGCGATCGACGAGCAGATCCTCTAAAACAATAGCATATTTCAGAATATCTTCTGTATGACAGTCGCAGTTATTGACCTAAGGATTATGTCGCCCCGCGTCTGTGTGCCACGTCTGACTCCGGTCGACCGTGACTACTGCGAGCAGCCTATACAGCCCCGACGTCGTTCTTCCTCGACCGAAGATAGTAGATAGAGACCGGTGGCACGCCTATCTGTCTCGAGAATTTGTCTACAGACATTACGGTTTCCCTTTACAAAATTTCCTGCTCATTATTCTCCGTCGGCGGCGCTTTAATATGGCTCTCGAGGAAACGAAGGAACTCAGCGAAGACGGAGGAGCCACACGGCAAACTCTTATCGCGTTCTTATTGTTGCGCGGGAATATCTTTCAAACGGGAACGTCTGTCTGCCGTAGTTCTCCGACTGTATTTTTTCTCTCTCTCTCTCTCTCTCTCTCTCTCTCGCGCGCGCGCGATTCGGCCAACCGAGCCAGCTCATTCTCTCGAAAGATCTGCAGCCGCGAACTTTCCTCTTTCATTCGCCGGAAAAGCTTCTTACTGCGAGCGAGGAATTTCTCGCTCGTTACACCCGCGTTCGACGGTGCATTACCATAATGCACGGGCAAAAACTTGCAACAGAAAGATCTCGTAAACTGCCGCTATTCCATTGACTCCCATTGAATGGGGGGGAGGGGGTCGGTCTTTTACCGCGGACTCGGAACACTTTTGCATTACCGAATGCGGGAGCCCGGAGTGCCGACCGGCGTGAAATACCGTGCGAACCTCGCACATTCGGCAATAAGAATCTCCGGCGTGCTTTGCGACCTCAGAATATGAGAAAGCGACTTCTTTTGATCGATCTGCGCGCCGGTGGCCGGTGTCGATTATTTTGAGATTACTTTTCCAATCGATCAGGAAAAATTATGAGTGAAACGAAGTGAAGAAAACAAGGTGTTCCTTTGTTTAACAATTAAAAAAATGTCTAACAGTATTTAGGTAATTTATTTCTAGGTTCTGCGTAATATGAGTTTGTAGACGAAAGTCTTTTCTTTAAACTGGAATGTCCAGAATTAATCTACGATCTTTCGTCACGGTTGTATTTAATTTTAACCTCCCCAGGGACAAATTTTAAATAATAGAGAACCATCTGTTTAATTGTTTCATTTTTATTTATCATCCATCTCATTTTATTCGATGAGGTTTTATTGGTATTACTTTTATTAATATAGAATAGTTTTTCAACTGATTCTCATTTTCTTTACACTTAGAATAATCATAATTTTGACCCCTTGCACTGTAATAACCAATCAGATTTGTGACAAAGATTTCAGGCAAGATCTACTAAATATAAATATTATTAATCTCTTTCAAATTGAAGTCAAATTTGATTCTTCTGTTATTAATGTTGTTGGTGTGCAGTGATCGTTTCTTTCATTATTGTAGATTTAACCCTTTGCGGTCGAGTGACGACTGTAAGGCGCCGCTAAACATTATTACGCCACGTTTCAAAATAATATTTATCAAATTTACTCGTATTCAAAAAAATTGTCAAGAACTGTTAACTGTTGCACAAGTCACAAAATTTAATTCCATAATGCCCCAGGTTATATAAAATCGACACACTGCGAGTCTAAAAAAATACTTTGGATTTCCAGTTGAAATGGCTCCGACTGCAAAGGGTTAAGGGGCGGTTTGCACTCTTCAGGTATAAACGACCCTTGCAATGAAAAAGAGAAAGCGAAGAGTCAGTCAGTCTCAAGTAAACCACCGAACGTGTCACGTCATCACATTTCTATTAACTCCTTGCCGTACTTTAACGAGTTCGACTCGTGATGGAGATTTTAATAATGAGCTGTTAGGCATGAATATTTATCCGTTACTTTAAGTTGGAATCAAATTTGTTTCTCTTGTTAGCAATATTTAAACATTCGAGTAGATGTAAGCGCACAATAAATATAAAATTCTTTTTTCTTTCAACCCCTTGCACTATAATAAAGAGTCAGACTCGTGGTGAAGATTTTATGCAAGCTCTACTAAATATAAATAATATTCATTTCTTCTAAGTCGAAATCAAATTGAGTTCTTCTATTATCAAAGTTTAGAAACGGCACTAAATAAAGACAATTCAAAAGACAAAAATTATCTGGTCCTATTAAGAACAGTATTAGAGACAAATAAGAATTAATCAAGGCAGCATAAAATGAGTCGTAGTGCAAGGGGTTAAGAAATTAGTACGATCGAGAGAATTCTAATTATAATAATTGCAAAGAAAACTAATAATAATAATATATAATAATTTGTTAGAATAAATTCTAACAAAAGTATATAAACGAAAGCAAATAAAGACAATAGAAGAAACGAAAATTGTTTGGTCCTATTAAGGGAATTATTAAGGATCAATAGGGGCTAATCAACGTAGCGTGAAAGGTATCGTAGTGCAAAGGGTTAAGAAAACTGAACGTACACCATACGTGGACAAAGACGTGAAGAGGTTAAACGAAAAATGTGCCCAGAATAGAAATGCATCGATCGAGTGTTAACGAACCGACGGCGATTCGGAACGAACAAACGCGGCGACAATTTCAAATAAACAAATCGATGACAATATCGAATAAATAAACCGTCCAAAAACGCGTTCTCCCGTTCACAGTATTTCCCAAACGAACCATTACTTCCGGAAGATTCCGCGTCGAGTGAAATGTTTGATTTTCGCAGTCGCGCGGATGGTTTACAGTACATAAAAACTATGTTCGGGAATATTATCTCCGATAAACATTGAAATCGTTCGTTGAATGGCCGCATTCACGGTTTGCCGGGGACATTTCCTGGACGGGGCGATAGACTATTTACAAGTCCGCTTTGTAACGGCGTTTCCGGCGTAACCGACGGACTCACAATACGTCCGCGTACCGCGCGGGACGCGGCAGCCGTTCACGGAGCAAGATATCCGAACAATACCGCATTAGGGAAACTTCAATATCTCCTTTCTGCCCTCGAGTAGAACATACTTTGTTTCCGGGGTAGCGATTCGCCGCGAGTACGCGATCTACCACTTTAATATCGCGAATGGAGGAGTAGCAGCGACGGGCGTGCACCAGACGGCGCAGAAATAATGGGACCGGCCGGCAGCAACAAACGGTAAACAATCACTTAAAATCTCCTTCCCGGTGCGGAGGATGAATGCGTCCGATCGATGGACGGGGAAGACAATGCCGGCCGTCGACGTTCCCGGCGACAAAAAGGCCTCGCATCAACGGTTTGGCTCGGCCGCCGAAGGAAAAATTGTATCTGGCCGGGGCAGCGCGCCGCGCCGCGCGGCGCTACGAATCGATAAACCGAGCCCCCTGATGCACAGCGTCCGCGGCACTTTCGAAGGCTGTAAATAAAAAAGAGGCGCGGGTGGTTTAATTAAAAGCGTCTCCGCGGGGACAGAACGCGAACAATGCGGCCATTGTAGCATTTAATACCGTCCACTCGGAACGAGTCGCATCGCTGCCGATATTTCTTCTCGCCGAAAAACAAAAAAAAAAAACAAATCGAACACTTCCGTATGAAATCAGCCGTTGCCGCGATACGTTATCGTCCAAACCGCTGTCCCACACGGCTTTTCCGTCGATTCGACGGCGAGCGGCGATCGCGTCGGCACCGCTCCGTCTGCTTCAGTTCACTAAAAACGCGCACCAAATTCGTGTCTTTGTTTTTCGCCGGACGATAATCCCCCGATTTTACGCGCTTACGACAGAATTGAATGGGTGATATACACGGTTACGTGGAAACCAGGTCCCGTCGCACGATACGAAATTATTTTAGAAGGAAATTGACGTCCACGAAGCCGCGATTCTTTGCACTTTGGATTTTTCATGATGGAATGATTACTGGACCGCGTTTTATGGATTTCGGAGAAAATGACCGGGTTCAATTGGTATACAGTAGAAATATTTGAAGGACTTTAAAATAATATCGTTGTAAATAATGATATTAAAAGAATTTATAGAATTATAAATTGTATAAAAAAGGATACGTTACATTAACGCTGAAACTATCAAATCTCTCAAGATTACAGATTTCTGATTTTATCTTCCACAATTTCTGATATTATACTAATATTTCTGTAAGCAATTTCTAAATAGAACTCTTTCCTTCAAGTTTATATTATAATAAAAATTGTACGAAGTATAAATAAATACAATCTTGTTAATATTTTTAAACAATACACGTTAGTCACACTGAAGGACCTCTACAGACCTAGTGTTAACACTTTCACGCATGCGCCAGAAGCATAAAAGATTTCATAAAATTACAGTATTTTATTCCATTGAATAAAAATTTTAGAGCAAATTGATGTGGCATCAATTACATCTTCAATGTCCGTACTCCGTAGAAATCTTAATGAAATTAAGAAGTTACAATGTCAATTGGCGTAAAAATCTCTCCATTTGTCTCTCGTTGACCGACTTAATTTAAAACGAGATCTCCCAATTCAATTGGTTAAGTGATAAAAAAATAAATAAATGCCTACCTACCTGCCATAAGGCAGAATAATTTTCTAGGATGATTTTATATCCCTTCAGTCAATTTTATTTCGCAGAAACATCCACAGTTCAATGATTACGAGCCAGATTTAAATATTTCGTATAATTCATCCCTTAATACATATTCGTCCACATGATAAAAATTCGTCATTTCGCAATCACTCATCAACAGCCAAATGACGAATTTTCTATATTATATATTACAGTAAATAATTGATACTTGTTCTTTGAATTCTAAATAAATTAAATTCCAATTTTCACCAAATAGAAACAATTTTAACCAAAGATGATATAATTATAACCATCACTGAAAAATATATGATTTTTAAAAAGTTACGTTGTTTTTATACAGACCATATCATTTCCACAAATTGTGTCAAAAAACGCCGTCAGTTTGTGAATGGTGGCGCAAATTACCAGACGAGTATGAGTTAATGCAGCGACCAAACTTTGCCAGTCTAATTCAAATGTGACTATATAAATTATACATATGTTTAACAAACGCCCCACGTTGCATACTATATATATGTTTGCACGCTATGTATACGTTTGCACACATTTGCGGTCGTAGTTTTTATTGACTAGGAATTTTGTCACGGCGATGTATTGCGCTTGTATAATCGCGGCACGTGAATCGACACGCGATTCTAGGGACAGCGAGGCCTCTGTCGAGGTGAGCCAGGGCTACGGCCTCGTCTGGGTTAGGTTTTATTGCAGGTCAATCGATGAACTTGGTCGTAAGGTCATACATGGAATTTTTGGACGACTGACAAACACGTGCACACTGGCCGCGGTCGGCAGTCAAGGTTCGTCCGCTGTCGATCAACTAGTTTACACGAACTATAGGACCATATCGAAACGTATTGCGAATTTTCTTTTTTAAATCATTAAACATCGTTTTACAAGATCAAACACCGTTTTATTAAATCAAACATAATTTTATTAAATCAAATATAATTTTATTAAATCAAATATAATTTTATTAAATCAAACATCGTTTTACTAAATCAAAAAACGTTTTACCAAATCAAACATCGTTTTACAATATCATGGATTACATTAGAAGATCGAACATTATTTTACAATATCAAACATTGCTTTACTAGATCGAACACTACATCACTCGGTCAAACATTATTTTTCTAGATCGAACTTCGTTTGACTCGTTCAAACCTGTACGCAGGATCACGTTTAAACAGCCCTCGCCTTGTAGACGTATACGAGTATACGATACAGACTATATAAAATGAATTATTGAACATAAAAATACAGTCTGCAGAAATTCTGCTGACATCAAACAAGCGGCAATTTGTTAATTTTGCATACGGCAGGCCTCCAGCGTAAGTTGAACACTGGGGAGCTGGGATAAGTTTCATAGAAGCGACGTCGTTGAAATTTAAATAAAGCGCAAACATGCTTCAATATTGCAAAATCTGTATAAAAATCGAATATGTTTACTTTATGAGATAACATTGAATCTAACAGCAAGTTATATAACAAAGAATCGAATCTATTTACGTAGAATTAACGTACGTCAAATTAATTTACGTAGAATTAACCCACGTAGAGTTAACTTGGTTTACGTGAAAAATTGTGAGAAAAAAATTTCTGCTGTAAAATTGTTTAAAATAAGTTTTCGAGGGGCTAGAAAATTGTGTTACATGTTTTTGTTGTTACGTTGCTATTCGATTTTTCAATCATCGAGAACGAGCGAAGCAAGCCTCTCTTCCTGTCAGTTTGTCGTGTAAATCGGGGATGAGATAAGGACGAGGTCGATAAAACGTGATTATAGAGGGAAAACACTGTACAGTACGTGTCTCCGAGTAAACAGACAATGTCACGCGTACTGTAAACTTCGCGTAGTAGTTTCCTCCTCCTGTTCGTATGATACTTGAAAATTCTTGTCACTGCTTTATACCTCTGTTCTTCTTTCGAACTCTGTTTGCCAGTTGCATGTTCCATCGAATTTTAGTCACTGAGATGTCTGCATGTACAGGACGTGCTGCAAATCACGATGCAACAGAGGATTCTATATCTAAAAATCAAGGGTGGAGAAAAGTGGATTTTGGAAATAATAAATAAATTATTCTTCTTTTAAAATATTAGTTACATACGGAAATAGCACTTGTACTATTTTAAAAAATTTATTTACCAGATTCTGTATTACACGAAGATATGAACATATTTATAGTCTATTTACTGTTTAAAAAATCTATTTTCCCCAGCCCCAGTAAAAATAAGTCGACAGAATAAATAACAATTTTTCATGTTATACTATGTTTCATTTACATTGTAAACTACGTAAAAAATTAAATTGCAAAATAATACTATTGCATGAAGTGGCGTGTCTGGCTACGAAACTCCATTTCTACTTCTCGTCATACTACGAGCCCAGCGAACATGACGCATCTTCCAACTCAATATCCAAAAACAAAGCTATAAACGCACAAATGTTACTATTTTTCCGACTTATTTTTAAATGTGGAATCACTAGCCAGCCGGTTGTACCGTGATCTTCGATACACTTTGTATTCTCTTACGTCTTGGACAGCAGTCAAATTGTTATTAATAAAACAGTCGAAGCGAAGCGCAACTACCATCACTTTCGTATTGTTCGAAGTTATTGCAGTTTAAAATTGATCTCGATCACAGAATTCGTATTTACAGTGGCTCAGGTGTCAGTCGATCGCTCTCCTGACCCAGTTCCGAGGGACGTCGTTGACCTCATAATCCTAGCAAATGTGCTCTAAGAACCAATTCGCTACCTTTTATTTGTCTCTTCGAAATAAAAGCTTCCTTCCCCTGTTTCGTGCATACAATAGCCTTTCCCCGAACTTCTCGCAATTGCCTGCAACTGTTAGCAAAAGTCGATCGAGTAGAGCTCCGTTTGAAATTCTCAAGTAGCCGAAAAATTAAAAGCAGATTTATTTTCTTCGAATAGGGTAGATGTCACAATTTCTATGTCTTCGGACGAAAACCATAAGGAAAAGGGAAAGTTTTATGTGTAAATTGATGATCCGTTCGTTACGTTTACCTATCGACATGCTAGATTTACAGAGAAAAAAATGTTTATCTGATAGAATATAGTAAATAAATTTCAATTCTTGTTACAGCGATTCCGACGAGTCTTATTAAAAATGGACACGAATGCCTGTTAAATAAAAAATCATGCGTACTTTTATGTTTTTATAATAAACCGAGAAATAGTTTCAGCGATGAAAAAAATGGCGGTTGCAATTCATCATATGATTTATTGAGTTCGTTTTTCTGTGTCAAGCGAGGGACGCGATGCAGTTTACCTGCCGCCACTTTGGCCGCGAACGTACCTGACCGCATGTAACCAAAATATCGACAAAATTTCAATGATAATGGCTCGCACGCGTTTGTACCTAAATTGATGAATATTCGCACAATTGATCCGTTGTATTATGCCCGAGAAAACAGCATTTACAATTTAACTCTGTCCGCGGCCGCTGCTTTAATTAAGCAATTGTCCGGCTGTGCCCGAGTGGAAATCCGCTATTGAATCCGCAATTTTTCGCGAATTTCGATACAAACGAAGTGGCACTTTATTGGGGATGGCTAGCATCCTCAAAGAGCGCGGAGAAAAAAGAAAGCGCGCGCCCGCTTTGACTGCTTAGCCTCTTTAAATGTTAAAAGCAAGCCCGAGCCCTTATAAACTTCATACATTTCTCGCTTCCGAACGCCGTAAAATCTGTGATTGTTACTTTGATTCTCGTGCAGCCTGATGTCGCATTTTTATCCCCGACAACTCGAACAGATTTCAAAGGATCCGACGAACGACGGTGCACCCTTTGACTGTCTAGTCGAGTGAAGAGTGCTAAAAGCACCGAAAATTTTTGCATATTAGTGAAAATTCGCTCGTTCTCTATCCCATAATTTGTTGCTATAGTTTAACCTCTTCAGGGATGAATTATTATAGCAGGGAACAATTTATTCAATATTATATATATTATTATATTCAATATTACATATATTATTATATTGAATATTATATATATATTATTATATTCAATATATACAATATATATTCATTGTTCCTTATTTATTGCTAAGGAATTTTGTAGCGAATTGTTTTTCGACTTATTCTCATTTTCTTTACACTTAAAATAATCATAATTTGAAGAAAACTAAACGTGCACATACGTCGCAGTATCCCTGAAGGGTTTAAAGCTTACTTTTATCTACAGTCTAGCATTTAGACTGTTTAAACTAAAAAAAACTTAACAACTGGCGTCTAAATTCTTAATTCCCGTTAAATTCAGCATTATTGTTCTTATAAAGCAACACATTTCAGTCATTTGTCGCACTCCATATATTCAACCTTAATAATAATAACAGTAATAATAATAATTAGGCAGCGAATTGCATGTATTTATTACAAAATGGAGTAGTTGCAATTCGAAATAATGAAAATATTAAACAAACTATCAATAAATTGCTGCTACACTTTTAGAATTATTAAAGAAACAACGTTCTAGATTTTTTAATTGATACAAGCAATTCTTATTTTTCAAACAAATCCAGTCTCATAATAATAAACATCGCAGTGGTCACATTTTACGATTTTCAACACTGTTGCATCACTTTACAGAAATGGATATAACGTGTTCTATTTAATAAACATTTCCGCTGTAATTACTTATGATGCAATATATGTATTTTCCTTTACATCACATTACATATATACGTTGTAACAAGCATATATATGTATATATAGATCGCCAGCGTTTAATGCACAGTGTGCAAGACCCTATTTACATATTCCTGGTATTCCAAGAGAGTCGAGGAAAAATATATTATCATATATCTCCGGACATGTAATGAGTCAGCAAGCATTATTATTCTTGTAACCGCGTCATCGAAGCTCGCTGGAAATCCTGCGACTTGACGCAACATTGAGTCATCCAGCTCGAAAGCATCCCCGGAAACTGAAGACGCTGGGTTGAAACAGACCGAGCGACGACCAGAGAATCCCCGGGTTAAACGGTTTCAGTGGTTCGTAGGACCGCCGAAGGACAAGGCGAAGCCTGACGGACGCGGCCAAAATTCCGTTCCACCCCTTCGATTTACCATACGGAGGGAGCAGGCCGGCGCGGCGCGGCGCCGCTGCGAGGGTGATCCCCGGAGGAGAAAGACGCCCGACGAGATTAGTTGCCGCAAAGTCTCGCGGGCTGGCCGGCAGGAAGCTCGGCAATCTCCGTCGATCCGTGTGCGCCCCCATACGATTTCGTCTCGAGGGCCATCGGGCTAAGAATCCGGAGTGGTAACGCGGCCGTGGGGTGCAGCCGTCGGAGGGTGGTCGGCGGCAGGGTGAATGCAATTTTCACGAGGTGGCGGTGCAGTTCACCCCGCTTTCGTGTGACCGGCTACACCGACGCACACGGCCGCGTCTGGGACAACGGAGAAAGAGGGAGGGGCCCGAGAGAGTCGGAGAGTGCCGGAGAGGGAGCTGGAGAGAGAAGGAGGGAGCGACGGAGAGCCTGGTGGGAGCAGGAGGGAGCGCGACAGAGAGCGACTGGCGAACGACAAAGGGCGATAGATCGACGGAGAACGAAAGAGGAAGACGGAGAGCAAGAGAGATCAAGAGAAAACGAGAGAAAGGGGGAGAGCTGGGTAGCGAAGGTGCGACGGCGAGGGAGAACTGTGGGGAGAGAGAGAGAGAGAGAGAGAGAGAGAGAGAGAGAGCGCGCGACGAGGACGGCGAATAGGGGTGGAAGGGGGGAACCAGTCACGCAGACGGAAGCGCAGGGCGCACACGTACGTGCACGAGGACCGGCGCGCTCAGTAGTGTGCCAAGTGCGCCCAGTGACGTAGGTCAGTGCTCGCGACTACGCCGCGCTCGCGAGCCGAGCGGAGCCGAGCGGAGCGGAGCGGAGCGCGTATTTCTCCCTCGACGGCAGCTTGTTGTGCTTTCGCGACACGATGGTTGTTCCCGTGGACAACGGTTGGCCGGGCTGTGGTGCGTCGGACAGCCGAGTGTCGTGCTTCTTGGCCCTGTTCCGCCGGTCACCTTGACACGCGCCCCTGCACTAGCGAAGGTTAGGTCTCGTGCACACCTGCGAGCCGTGCCGCGCTTCCGGCCAGCACGATGCACCAGCGCGATGCACCCTCGAGGCTGGCCACGCGACCTGCGGCCCCTCGGAGATTCGCCGCGAACGACCGACCGACCGACCGACCGACCGACCGACTGCTAGACTTCCTCAAACCAGTCGGCGACTACTACTTGCGTGCTGATTTCAGTAGAAGCAAGCGATAGTCTCCGCGACAACGCGTGCAATCGCGACTGAGAATCTTCGGCTTCCGGTGCACGCCGGGACGGTTCGCGGAAAACTGGGAAATTCTCCGCGCCCTCGTTTCCCAACGACCTGCGGTTTAATCGCGCGGCCTTTGTTTTCCAGTACTTGTTCTTCTTCCCCTCATTGGAACTTTTGTTCGACGCGGTTCTCTCGTGTGCTCGCCCCCGGATGCGGCCTTTGCTGCTTTTCCTCTATTTCCATCGCTTTCCCTCTATTTTTCGTTCTCTTAACCCTTGCAGTGCCGAACAACGAATATGTTGTCGGTTACGCTCTAGGAAACGTTATCGTCTTTAATACTTTTAGGGAATAACAATTCTACCGCTTAACGCGCGTCTCTCACTAAATTTTTCAATTGTCACATTTTTGGAATTTCTTTCTCAAGCTTTACCTAAAACTACATGAACCAGCCGCAGTATTTTCTGCTCAGGTACACAGAACTCTTTTGGTCAACACTCGAAGTGACGGTCTCTTCTCTCTTTCTCAATCTTTTCCCTGTGTTTCTAGTAATATTTCTCTTTCTTTTTTAAACTTCCTGCCTAATTCTCTCACTTGATCTCCCTCTTCACCCTTGCAATGCCGAATAGTAATCATGACTACAGTCCAGAAAATATACAAAACAACAGTACTGCTTCCTAATCTAAGTAATTAATTTTTCCAATTTGCCAGATGTCCCAAAATTTTTGCAATTTCTTTAGAGAGCTTCAACCGACTATATCAAACAGGTGTGAGATTTTCAAGTACACAAAACTCGTTGGATTAACATTACAAGAGTTCGTCTTTCCCTCTATCATCCCTCCTCGATATTTCTCTTAACCATTCCCCCCCTCCTCCGACCGTCGCTCTCTCCTTCTCTCTCGCCGCCTCTCCGCCCTCTCCGCGGCGGTCTCCACGTCGCGCCGGCACGATAAATAAATGATAGGCAGCGAAACGTCTCGGTTCCGGCGTCTCTCGCGCGTGCTGCTGCCGGTTCGAGGGGTCTCTCGGTACGGATGCGGTCCGCGAACTGCGGCAACGCGGGCGTTCGCGCGGGTCATTGCTCGTGCAAGAGTCATTATCGGCGCGGCTTTAGCATTGTTTGACGACGTGATATCGCGATGGTTTACTTTCGTGCCGCAGATTCGGCGGATCGAAGCGCCCGGGAAATTGGGATCGAGTGGCTCTCGGCAAGTTGAAAATGCACGGTGATTCTTACGGTTCAGCAGACCCGTAGTGACATCGAGCTTCGGCTGGTTTGATGAACCCGGCACCGACGAGACGCCCTCGTCGAATTCAATTGGATCGAAGTTTGTAAGACAAAGGCGGTTCGCGCGGAGAAATCGTTGACATGTGTGAGTGAAAATCGTCGGTGATTCATCGTTCCACGAATTATTTGCGTAATTCTAGCCTACGATTAGAACCGTGATAATTGTTTTAAGTGGTTCTACTTAATCGATCGAGGTCCAAGAGACTAGTTTTATACTCCGCGAATTTTTTCGATTGTGATTTACGTGTTAAAATTGTGATAACTACTTCCGACCCTAAAATACACGCTCGTCGACAAGGTAATTGTTTCCGCCACTGTATCGAACGGAAATCGTCGAAGCAAAACAGTCGCGATGGTTTCAAATCGCTGGAAAAGTTTATAAAGGAAACACGATCTCCGTGTATTATTTTTGTATTTCTCTCGACCGATATTCCGTAACGTTTTATTATTCCGATCGCTTGTTTAAACTTTGATCTTTCGTCCGCGAGTAGAATAGTTTTTGCGAATACAGCGAACGTGGGTTTGTTAGGCAAGGATACGGCGGGATTCCTCGGGTCTCGAAGTGTAACGCGGATTTGTTGGTCTCGAGATAGCGGAATATGTCACTGGGAAGCACCAAGATCAGTCAGTGACGCAGGTCAGTGTTCGCGGAGACAGCTCGGCTCTATTTGTCTTCTCTAAACCACTTGCCATTCCGGCTGAAGCTTTATGAAAGTTTAATGCTCGATTTGCTGTACGCGCGATAAACTGTCGTCGTGATTTATTAATTCCAGTCGAATCTAATGAATAACCAACTAAGAATGGTCGAATGCAACAACGAGCCGTGCGTATTATTTTCCCCGTGAATTACACGTACAACAGGGTCTCGTTGTTCGCAAGGGGAAAACAATTTCCGGGTGACTCGCTTTTGAATCGTAACATGCGAGCCGGGATTTGTACAAATTATAATTGGACTGTGGGGACACAAAGGAGGTAAAACATTTGTGAATCTTTCAAGAACGATTTTCTTTCGTGAAACAGTAGAAAACGATTTTCCCTTGCTTTCGACCTCTCAACGTTTCTGATATTGTTTTCATGGGATATTTTCGAATCAGTTTTACCGGTTACTGTCCACGATTGTTATTAAACTACGGAATAAATAGTCAGACAATTCACTAGAATCGAATCTTTCCAGTTGTAAAGGATTTTCCAATAAGGACGATAGATCTTTAAATTGAAATAAATTGAAAACTGCAACAGATTATTCGGCGCGCGTTGTTTTCTTTAGAAGTGCATTCGATGACATGAAACGTGAAATACGATACCGATTAAATGGCCACCGCGATTGCGTTTGGCGGTGCGAATAAGAGAAGGCCAATTTTCGACGAGCCTCGCGCATAAATCAGGCCCTATCTCATTAATAACGCGAATGATGTTTGCTCTGAGATAAATCCGTTTTCTCAACAACGTGTTGATCAATGACCCTACCAGTTGCTTCGAATTTTTCCAGCAAACTGCAGATTACAATTTAATTACTTAAGGAATTATAATTACAAAGCAAGTCAATTAAATTATAATTATATTTGATTACATTATAATTCGTAATATAAATTCAATTCAATTACAACGTAATTCGTAATTGCTAAGTAGCAGTTCTGCTAAGTAATTTAGTTATATTAATTATGATGTAATCTAATTGAAATTACGAATTATGATGTAATTTAATTAAAATTACGTATTAAAAATTAATAACAGATAATATGAAGTTGGATGAACAATGTGAAGGTTTCAAACAGAACGATATTATTGTCGTGTCCTCTATGTACAGTTACACTTAAAAATAACATCTTAAATTAATATTTCATCTTCAAATAATAAATTTTGTATTCAATTAAAAACTCGTACCATTAAAAGACATAAAAATGTATCTTAATTCTTCGAATCTCCGAGCTGTATAACAATCAGATTCTATTCTACTCGTAAATAATTAGTAATCGAATCAACTGAAAGGTTTCACTTACGCAATTAAATTACAATATAAGTGAATTATGCAATTAAATCACAGTATAATTGGTGCACGATGTATTTAAACCACGTAATTAAATTGCAATTTAACTGAAGTACAGTGCAATTGAATTAGTCACAGCCGAGTCTTACCGAAGACCGGCCAGTTCCATATTCAATTTTAACAAAGCGTATCGTCAAGCAAGTGTCCAACAGCGTTAGAATTTTCGACAATGATTGCCGACGTACGTCCACGGAAACCGTAGTCGCACACGGTCCCGCGAGCGCGTTGAATTAGTTTCTCGCAACTGCGCGACTTCGCGCAGCTGTTCCGACGAAGTTTCCCGCTCCTAACATCAACGCAATAACACAACTCCTTCGAATCACACTGTATAGTGCCGCGCGTCTGCTCGTATATCGTGCAGCGAGGCTGTAAATCCGATGTACAGCGTTTACGCGCCATCAGGTGTTTATGAAAACACCGGCCCGCGTCTACCTGCCGCGCGTTTCGCGATAAGCTTATCGGCCCAGCGCCGATTTGATTATCGCGTCGTAACGAACGGCGGCGCGAGCTCTCTCGTTCGACGAGTCGTTCAATTGCGAATTACCGGCAATTCTGAGAACAGTAATAGAACGTCCGATTTGGCCGAACGCTTCGGACTGGTTTCCATTAACCCTTTCGCTACGGCAGTGTCGTCCACAGAAGTACTGTCATTGAAACGAAAACTCGCGCCAGAAATATGCACATTGCGTGCGATTTCTGTATACACGTTTCCCTTAGTTTTAAATAACTGTGCTGAATAAAACAATCGTTGCTTCAATGTAACAAGTATGTTTACATTTTTAATATGAAACGACCTACGAAATTATAAAAATACAAAATTATTTTCGTATTTTGCCTACGGATGCCACTTGTACGCACATAATTTGGATGCCGCATATATGCGGCGCTCGGCGCGAAAGGGTTAACACGCTTGTCGCCGCGTCACCCAGATATGGGTGACGCTAATTTCTGACGAGATTTTGAAAATTTATTTTCATTGCAATATATTCGAGCAAAATGAATTCGACTATGATCTTTCGAATGCGAAAGAGTTCTAATGTCGTCCCCTATGATAAATGTGAACGTTTTAGTTTTATTCTAATTAATTAAATTGCTTTAATTATGTGGGAATTTTAGTGTCTAATTGTCGGCGACGAACGTGATAATCGGGAACGCCGTGAGTGTGTCGCATGCTAAACAACGAGACGGTATATAACACGTTCGACGGTTCGCGCAATTTTTGTGGCGGTTAAAAAAGCAGTTAGCTTGATGTATGCCGCGCGAGACGGGGCTTTGTGTCTCGAACAAGGCGAAGGAAACGTTCGATTGCATAATTCATGCACGGTATCGATTCCGCAATAAGATATATAGACGGCGATGGTTGTTCCCGTAGCCTCGCTGCGGCGATCCAGGAAATAAACGGACGGTAACTTGATACTCATTATTCGCGTGGATCGAGAAGCTCCGGTTTAACTTGCCGTTGTGTGTTACCGTTGTCGCACATTGTCTCCGAGATTACATCCTAACTCTATTAGTTGCTTTTTGTTACGGTCGGGCTGCGCCGGCGAACAGAAATCTGATGATCGCGGAACGGGGAACCGGTGTTCGTCGATCGCTAATCTTTCGATGCTCGTCGCTTACCAGATACTATATGTTCGCATGCAGACGACGTATTCGCGTTTGCGAAACCATATTTGGAGCTTAGGCCATTGTGTAACGATTATTTGTCGATTATTTGTTTCTTTCTTTTCGTCGAGGTGATTACGTTTGGGAAGACACAATTAAATACTATTATCATTAAATCTACCAACTCGATCAAAATGACCGATTCAACTCCTTTTCTTATAAAATTTTTTAGATTATGAAGTCTTTTACATACAAAATTATTAAATGGATATCGCGATTGACGCATAAATTATAATACCAATGGCAGAAAGTCTAAATAAACGCAGTCTTGCCATACTTCTAAAGCAAAACGCGTAGTCAGTATTCAGGCTCGGAAGGTTTAACGTTAAACAAGTTTATCGAAGAATTATATGACAATGATATATTATTTAGTTTTGATCTAATTAATCGTGTTATCCGTTGTCCTCGAACTTGTTCTTAGAGAAACATATCGCACGCTACGCGGCCATTACAACTGTTTAAATCGTCTATTCGTCAATGTCGATCGTTATTGCCACTCTCTCAACTTCTTTTGTCGTACTCGTACATCATTTGAACGTCCTGCCATCACCATTGTTCGCAACCATCTTTAAAATCGTGATCTCATTGCTGTTGTTATTGCATACCATTACTCATCCCCTTATTGATGTTACTATTGTCGACAACGCTATTACAATGTTCTCCGTAACATAGAAACCACTCTGCTGACATAATACACGTATTATTATTCTTATTAAAAGCTTAACGAAGTTTTTATATTATTTTAGATTTAGTGAAAAAGAGGAAGCACGTTTTTATTTTGCTGCTGTTCCTTACAAATTCACTTCAACCATTTTTATTTCGCGGAATGATCTATTGCGTAATTATGATATTATACAATACAGTGTAATATTTAACCGCTCTTTCTATAGCAATAGAATTAAATTGGCAGCTGTTCAATCAGGTGCAACAAGAAGGGTGACATAAAAAAATTAGTGTCTGACAAGGAAGGTTTCATACGCATCCAATTAGTTTCGAAAACCTACCGATTAGAGGTTATGGTACTTCATCTCTTTTTATCTAATACGATTGTCATTCTCTATTTAATATTAACGAAGTTATATAATTGTAGTACACAACAAAAAAATATTTACCTTCTTACTTATACATTTCTATTATATATTGTATTATATATTCTATTATATAGTATATATGTGTACATAACAGTATGTAGTAAGCAGTTGTATAGTGTGCATGTATACTATACAGTTACGTCACCTGCATACTAATATATATTTTAATGCAATGCTAATATTTCTAACCAACAGAGGAAATTTTATAATTATTGTGCAGATCGAAGAATTATCTCATGGATTAAAATTTCAAAAATGTTCTATTAATGCAGTTTATTTCGTTTAATATCAAGTAACCTGATATTAAATTAATATATTTTATTATAGCTTATTTTATTAATATAGTAACAAAATTTACGGGCACATAGTTTATTCTTCTAACGAATATTAAATTTTCGGGGTGAGTGACAGTGGTATCAATTAATTCGAGGTACGATACTATAGCTTTTGATTGCTAGTTTATCAAAACTATGACAATTTTAATCATTAGTTTATCGAAATTATAACAATCTTAATCATTAGTTTATCGAAGCTATAACACTCTCAATTAATATTTTATCAAATCTATAACAATTTTAATCGTTAGTTTATCAAAGCTATAAAAATTTTAATCGTTAGTTAACCAAAGCTATAACAATTTTAATCGTTAGTTAACCAAAGCTATAACAATTTTAATCATTATTCTATCAAAACTATAACAATCTTAATCATTACATTATCAAAACTATAACAATTTTAACCATTACTTTACCAAAATTAATAACAATAAAATTGGATAACTACAATATAAAGCGGACTTTACTTTCTCGATTGTCAAACATTGTCTTCGCTTCTTCTTCCCGAAGTTAAAAGTTCTTGCTGAACGTCTAGTCATCGGAGCTTCCTTCTAGCGAATTACGAATCTCGTCGGCGGTGTTCCATCCTCAGCCATGATCGTCAAAGAAAAATATCGGATTGAGTAAGTCCGTTCACAAAGGAACCGACAGGTTCCCATCGGCGGACCGATTCCGGGATAAGGGTGGCTCGCGTGAAAATTACGTCAATCAGCCCCTAACGTTATTACGACAGGCTCGCAGCCTGCCGTGCCACCGAAGTTTGTCGTTCCTCGAGATATCGATCGCGTTCCGCGAGTTGTCAGGCTGCGCTGCGAGTTTGAGATTTCTCGGTGGATGTGCGAATTTATCGACTGGCCCCGGAATACGCCGTGTGCGGATCCTGACATTTATCTCGGCGGCGGTGACGATCATCGACGGGCCGCGCGCCGCCTGTCACGCTCGAAACGCTCATAAATCTATTTGCGAGGATCGCGTTTAAATTATTAGAGCCGAGACCGAGGATCCGGTGTCTATCTTGGTCAGGAAACAGGAATCGTATCCCGCGAACGGGACCATATTTTATTCATGGCTGATCGCGAAATAGATCACCCTTTTCGGGACATCCTCGTCTTCCTCCCGGGCCGATTTCTTCCGCGGCGTCGCGTCCTGCAACGAGCGCCTCATTCGATCCTGGGAGAAGATGATTGAACGGACGCGGATCGATCGGATGGAGTCTCGTAACCGGGACGTCAAAAAACGAAGGCTTAATGAGGCTCGCGGAATTAATGGTTCCACCGAGATCGCAGAATTATAGAGGAACCTAACTGCGAGAGGATTTTTCCTTCATCGGTCCGCACTCTTTGTAATTGCGACGCCGTCCCCGCCGGATGACGCGGTATCAGCATTGCGGACAATGAGAATGCGAAGAATATTGAGGAGCCGACGAGGAACGGCAAGATAGAATCCGTGGTTTGCGGTGGCATACTATATTTTTCTGATTAGCTTCCTTATTATTACCTTCGAAATTGAATCCGGTAACCCGCTATTTTTCCAACTTGACGGTTCATTGTCCGGAGACATGGAATTATGTTTTTCATTAACTGACGTATAATTAGGGTTTTACACGTTGTACATTAAATGCCGGCGATCTACACGCGTGTGTTT
The DNA here is from genome assembly GCF_028453695.1 of Augochlora pura. Lineage (NCBI taxonomy): Eukaryota > Metazoa > Arthropoda > Insecta > Hymenoptera > Halictidae > Augochlora > Augochlora pura. The sequence goes on along the minus strand of NC_135782.1, from coordinate 9,686,268 downwards.
AGTATACACGTATTATGTGATATAAAGGAAAGTGCAGACGTTACATTGAAAAATGTCTAATAAACAATACACAATAAAGTAAGTAATTCTAATTTAATACTAAAATAATTACTGTATGAAATACTTTAAAGCCCAATTCGTATCATGTGACTGTATTAATCAGCGAATTAATTTAATGCGTGACAAATCAACAAATAAGATCCTTTTCGTAGCAAGAATTAACATGTTTCTACGTTATATTATTTTTTAATTTTTATTCAGACCGCTGAGCATTATGTAAAATAGAATTTTTCCAAGACGATTGCAAGAAACAGAAATTACCTAAAAATAAATTGTTTCTTTTAATAGCGTAACAATGTTATTAAATTCGTCTTACGTTTTCACAATTTTATATTTCAACTACTCAATTCTGGCACAAGTGTATGGAATGTGCAATTTGTTGATAATAATAGCATGAATTTAATTTTCTTAAAAATAGCAAAGTAATATAATCCGAAAATTGAAAAAGGTATGAAATTGGCACCGGGAGGTGTCTTTCCGGTTCTTAATTGCATCGTTAATGCAATTTCTGAATCATTTGTCTATTACGTCTCAAGGTATAACTGTAGAAACGACTTCTGAAGTGAATCAGTTTAAATTAACCTTAACTGTACCGATACGAGGACAATTTTCTTTCAAGGTTTTGATTATAGACGTGAAGTTATAAGAGACTTCGTTGACTTTTCACTTATCGTATTCCAGCAGCATTATAAGGCAATGTATTGGATCGAGGAATAAACTATAGAATAACTATTTTTGTGACGATTGTAAGACAATCGTAAAGACTGTTGAGCACTGTAAAGACCATTTCACTGACAAGAGAAACATTCGATCAAACAAATTGCTCACTTGTTACTAAACTATTTGCACATTTAATACATTCATACTTTTGCTAAAAGTAAATACAATAACGAGAAAAAAAATAAAAAATAATCTCTACCTCCATCTTACATTTCTCTATAATTAATCCGTTTGCAAATAAATTCACACACAAAACTTGCATTAACCCTTTGCACTCGAAGCCATTTTAACTTTAAATCCAAAATAATTTGTCTAGCTTGTAGTATTTCCATTTTATAACGTTTTAGCGACAAAGTGTATGTTATACATATAAAATTGATTCTTGTGATTCATAGCAACAGTTTTACAGTTAATTTTTTTAATCTAAACTTTGTTAGTATAAAAATTCTATTGGAACGTGATAGAACAATTTTAGTGGTGCCACAGAGTCACCACTCGAGTGCAAAGGGTTAAACTAAAAATACAATTTCTTCAAAACTAATCTATAACGAGCAATTATGTTCCTAACCTTATCACAGTGCAAATAGGGCTGCATCCACCCGTGGCCAGCTTTCGCACAAAAATTATGCAGTTAAGGATTCAAACGCGAGCTCATGAATAAAACAGGATTCACGGAATTAAAGCGCGGGGCAAGAAACGAGGGAATTTCAACCAGGAATCGTTTATGCGACTATGTTCGAGAGGGCGCGGGGCACGGCGAAATCACCCCATAAGGAAAACTCCTCTGGGACGTAATCGCCGTTATCGCGTTCGAATCCAAATACGTTCGAATGTTTTCTCCGCGGCGCGTTCGCGTTGAAAAACGCGAGGCGGTCGTGTCACTCGGAAAAAAAAACGCTGATCTCATTAACGCCTCTTGACTCGCAAATGAGTTCTTTTGTCCGGAGCGTAGATCGTGCGCGGGCGTGCACGAGAGAGAGAGAGAGAGAGAGTCGACCACTGGAAGAATTTGGAATGGTTTCTAAGCCGGGACAACATTCGGCATAATTGCGCGCGGATTCCGCAAATTCCCCGGCCGGCATCGACACGTTTAATCGAGTAATTAAAATAGTGCACTTAAGCATTGCATTGGCAGCCACACGGACGTTATTATTAACGCTTTCGCGATCGATGTTGTAGCATTACATTATTATAGTAGCCATTGACGTGTCGCTAGCTCTCCTCTTTTTCTTGTTAGAATAAAAGCACTTTCTCTACGCTTCTGAACGCAAATAAACGCGATAGTCTGTTAATAAATAACGCCGGACGGTTCGTTCGTTATGTAAATGGAATTCTGGACATTTAAATTTGTTCATAGAAAATGGGGACGTAATTGTAATTCACTGTAATTTATAGATGCAACTAGGATTATTATTATGAAATTTGTTGTTGTTAAAATGCTTTTATAAATTAAATGTTTTTAGATATGCATAGTATCTAAGCAATCATAGTTATGTTCAGATTTGGAAAAAATGTTTTTATAGTGAAAATAAGAAATGAATATTTGATGTAATCAATTTTGGACTGTTAGTAGTATATAAAAAGTCAAGAACGTCTCTCTGGGTTCTTTAAAATATTTTTAACATTGTTAAATATTTTATATGAATAATTATAAGAAAATATTGCAATTTTCATGAAATCAGAGGTTGTTTAATACCAAATAAAATTATTTACTCGTTCTGAAGAACCAATATCACCGAATCCAACTAATAAATGCCAGATTAAACTTCAAACGAAAACGTCAGAGACAAATTATTATTAGTCAGCAAAAACTATGGGTACTTTTGCAATTTACATTTCCCCAAGTGCGTTATAAAATTTTTTATTATTATTAAACTACAGATATGTTTGCGTTCATGGCATGTGCAGATTTTTTGAAACGCAACGTGCAAATTAACAAGATCTAATTGCGCTTGCAACTTCGCTCTGCAATCGATTATTAAAATTAGAATATTCCTAAAAATTCGCAGTCGGTTTACTAGATTTTGAATCTTCGACGTCATCGATTAGATCGATCGCCGCGCTAAATGTTAACCCTCTGCACTCGAATGGTGACTCGGAGGCATCACAAAAATTGTTACAGCCACGTTCCAAAATAATTTCAATATTACGAAAGATTGGATTTCAAAAATGACTAAAAGTACAATTGTTGTTGCACGAGTTATAAGATTCAATTTCATATGCGTAGAATACATTTTGTCATTGAAAATGGAAATGTTATATGTCAGGAGAGATTATTTTAGAATTACAGTTAAAATGGCTTCGAGTGCAAAGGGTTAATTTGCAAAGGGATCGCTGGGTGACAAAAGCGACGGTGCTTAACCCGATCCAGTATCAGGATCAGCCGGTTAAAAAAAAATTGCTAGCGGCCGATTATTAAAATGCGGAGACACCGTCAGCGTCGGGCACACACAGACACACGCGCGCGCAGTCGATTCTCGAAATTGTATAATCGCTGGAATTCCTTGTTCCATTACGGGGGCCCCGATTAACCCAGTTTTTCCCCCTCCCTAGCCAAGCGGCCACTTACCGATCCGGCTGATAATTGATAACGTTCGCCAATTAACGCGACGTTAATTTGCTAAACGGGGGGACTCCCCTCGCGATTGACACTCGATTTACGGCGCGCTGCGATTCGATGATCCCGGCCTACGCAACCGACTAGAGTCCACGATAATGAATGATAACCGGGGGTTCAAGCAGCAGCCTTTCAGTTTTAATAGGTCGGCGGCACTGTTAGGGCCAGTAGCGCTCTCCTCTCGGCCAACACCGTCCTGCGAGATCCGATCGGCTCGGGCTCCGCTTCGCTCGGCTCCGCTCGGCTTGGCTTGGCCGGCTACGCCACGCGCATTAACGCGAAATAGTAATTAACGTTGCAGCACGGAACGAGAGGATACGTCGCGCGCTTCCTCTTCCACTGCGCCCCATAGGCGTCTCTGACCGTTCGAATGCTCGTTCCGCCTCTCACTTACGGATTTCCTCGGAATATGCCAATTAGAAGCAGCGATTAGGGGAGAGTTGCCATAAGCTTATCGCTTATCCAAATTTAAAAAGAGGAACACGTGAAACTGATAGTTTTATTTACAAAAATAATTGTTTAGAGCAATATGATGACAATTGATGAAATTAACAATTTTATTATTAATTATTACTCATTTATGAAATATAACATATAACACGGGAAAAAGGGAATACTTATAGAAGTTAATTGACTAAATGTAAATTTAAAAAGAAAATAACATGTAAAACTAGTAATCTTATTGATTGAAATTAACAATTTCGTTATCAATTATTACTTATTCACTCAACATTAAAATATACTGTATGCATAATACAGGAAAAATCAAGTACTTGTAAGAGTTAATTGACTAAATTAAAATTTAAAAAGAAAAACATGTAGAACTGGTAGTCTTATTTATAAAAGTAATTGTTTAGAGTAATATGGTGACACAATTGATGCAATTAACAATTTCATTACTAATATTTACTTATTCACTTAACATTAATAGTTGCTGCATACATGACACAGGAAAAGTCAAATACTTATAAAAGTTAATTGGCTAAACGAGGGTTAATACATAGTCGCACTTTGCACGTCGATCACTAATATTGTACTTATTTTCTAATCTTATTAATAACACTTATTAATAACAATGTAAACACCTAGTAGAATTGTTCGTTGATGAAGTTTCTTTAACGCTGGACTAGTTGCCTTTCGACTCTTGCTTTGGATCTAAAAAACATTATCATTACACATAAATAAATTTGTTACGCTAATAACTAATAAACTGTTCTCGAGGACGCATAAGTATAGCTTAAATTATTTATATTTCTTATATATTGTTCGTTTTATCATGGTCTGCCTTCAAAATATTCTCAGCATTTTTTAACCCTTTTCACTCGAGTGGTAACTCCAAATCACCACTAAAAATTGTTCTATCATGTCTCCAAATAATTTGTAACTTATTATAGTTATCAGTGTTTAAAAAACTATTAAAAGTGGAACTGTTGTGCGAATCGCATGATTCAATTTCATACGTATAAAATGCAATAAGTCATATAAAATGGAAATACAGTAGATCAGAGGAACTATGTTGGAATTCGAGGTAGAATGGCTTCGAGTGCAAAGGGTTAAACTTTGAAAACATGTTGTTGTTCCCACTGAAATTATAATTTAAATAGTCAGTGGTCATTTCTTTTGTAAGCCTGACGAGTATACTCGACAAATACAGCTAACTGGTTAGAAAATGCGTTTAAAAGATTGAGGATAGTTAATTTTATCTCCGAGGAATATGTTGTTTTTACGCAGTGATGTCATGTGTTTGGTAAGAATGGACATACGAACGTTCATAACTAAGGCTTTGCCGTCGGTGACGCAAATTGGATAAGTTTGAATAGGTTTAGACGGCAGTATGTCCATTATGTATTTATGAAACCGAGAAGTCAAAACTTGTTAACTTATGTACCTTGTCAATGGTTGAGGAGGCCGGGAATAAATAAAGTTCGCGTTAAACTTGTTTCAACTTCGTTTTATAGTTCGTTCGTACGTAAAACCGAACTGACAAGAACGTATCGTAAAAAATTAAAGAACAATTTATGAAACAATCACGTCCACTTTCTTTTCATATACTGATACTGCAGAGAACTGTCGGAAGAGATTGTTAACTGTTATAATATCAAAAAATGTTACTATTTAAATCTGAATTGCCTTTTTTTCTATTATGAAAATCGACTTTCTTTCTCTTATAAAAATCGACCTTTCTGAAGACAAAACGTGAAGCCTCGAAGCGAAATATATTTCGTTGATACGAAAGTATACCCACTCGCAATTCGTAAAGGTTATATTTAATACTGACTTACAAAGTCACGAATATTTAACAGAAAAGTTCGCAATTTCGCATTATTACAGCTAATGAAATTTCACTTAACTCCGCTGCTGAAAATTTCTCCATCAAACTGCGAATTCGCGTAATCGTCTACAGTTTACCTTTGACCTAATAAACCGAGTTACAGAGTGAAACAATATTTTCCAGAAATTCCTAAGTAATAATTCGATTAAACCAGTTCTTTGACACGTTCTCTCCGATGCGCAAGTTACTTTATTCAGCCACGAATGCCAGATGCCTTGTCTCCTTTGCAGCAATGATAAGGTGCGCGTGGTTTTTGTACCATCGAACTTATTTATAACTTTCACAACTTATTATTAACTCCCTGAAAATGTTTACAAATAAATTGTAATGTGAAATCTGAGGACTCGTTGTAAAAGGGAAGCTTCATTGTTTAAATTTACGGTCGATTTATTCGTTAACAAAATTTTTTAGCATTTCTAGTGGACAAAGAAATGAAAAATAATTAAATAACAAGCTTTCAAAAATTAATATTTATCGAGATATTCCTCCGTCGATTTTTAATAATACGAGAAACCTTTAAAATGTCGTCCATGGCGATCTATAACATGCCTGTAATTGTTAAAATTATTAATAACTTTGATTGAAAATTCGTTTTCGATATGTATGCTCATTTATACAACATGTAATTTAATTCTTTGAGGTGCATGATTTCAGAGAATAAATATATCCATGTTGCACAGAAATTTTGTTGCGTATCAAATTAAACAATATTGGTATATTTTAATTACCAAAGGAATCGTATAACATAAAAGTAGAATAAAATAACAATTCAATTGAATTTATTGTTGTAGAATGAGACTTAAATAGTCCCAACGTGCCGCCCTGTTTTATAAATGAAACTCATTTAACAAATTCTTCTCTCAAAGAAAAGCAAAACTTTCGCTTGCAACAATTAATGGATCTATAGTAACAAATTGAAACTTGCCAACACAATGGAACACATTTATAACATTTGTTCATGGTATTACCTACTGCTTTACATAACTAAGTCTAAATATAAATCTATGCGCATGCAGCTATTGCAATAATACGTGTCCCAATATGCACTACAATATATCAAAAAGATGGGACATTTTTAATCCCACCGTGCCCCAAAGAGTTAAAAGAAAATTCAAGGTAAAACAGTTAAATCACTCATCCCGTATAAATTCGTTAATATAAAGTAAGCTCGACAATGGAGGTGCACAAAATCTTGAATAACAAAACTCGAATCGCCTAACCGTTTGCACTCGATTGGTGACTCGGAGGCACCACTAAAATTATTCCGTCACCTTCTAAAATAATGTTCATAGCAACAAAGTTTAATTTTAGAAAAATTGTTTAACATGAAACTGTTGATATGAATCACAAGAATTAATTTGCTATATATAAAATACGCTTGGTCGCTTAAAATGGAAATACTGTAAAACAGAAAAATTATTATTTCAGATTTACAGTTGAAACGGCTTCGAGTGCAAGGGGTTAATATACACTCGGGTTAATCCCGTGATACGAGATTGCTACAATGGCAGATTTATCGGCAGATCAAGCTTTTTGGCACAGATTTATGGTTTCACGTTTCCACGAATTTGTCAAAAATCGGCCATTCGGTGCATCATTCCCTGCAGCCAGTCGTTCGATCGTTCGCAGAACCGCGCGTCGGGCTAACGAGAAATCCGACGGGTGTCCGTGTTAGCTCTTAAGGAGGGAATCGAAAGTTTCGGGCGCGCGGTGGTGCAGTACTTCTGACACCGCTCGTGGCAGACTGTTCCCCCGACTGCGACGTGTCCGCGGGAAGTTGAGTCGTTCGAACTTTTTTACCGGGCTAAACTGGAACTGGGCGCGCTGCAGAGCGGCAATAACGTCGGATCCGAGGATGCTGGGTTCGCGCGTTCGCTCGCCGAGAACCACGACCGCGCGCGGCACCTATTACGGAAGGATACAAGCGCTTACTTAGTCCGTTATCTGTCTTGCGGGTCGCTCGCGTAATTAAAATTCGCGGTGATCTCCGGTTATCGCGGCAGAAATTGCCCGGCACCCTTGTTACGCGAAACGAAAATGTACTGGCCACGAGAGCGCGGATACCGACCCGTTAAATCTACTCGGGCCTCGTTAACGTTTTCATTTAGAGCACGACGATGCACGTATATTTATGCAATGGTTTATGAAAGCGTTCCAACATATTTTTATCACTTCGATTCTCCTGATAACAATCTGAAAGGTTAAATAAAATTTTAGTAACATATTTAGTAACATATTAATCGTATCGAAATTGAAAAGATGAGTTGCGTAACATTTATTACCGCTGCGACATTTTCATTTCCTCGTTCTCTCTTTTCTCCGTCATTTCATAGAATCGCTCATGGGCAGTAGCATTGTATAACTCTATAGTAAATCGTTATTGTGATTTTTCTGATTATATCCGTAATTCATTCTTTCTGTTCATTGTATACGCTAATAAGGTTTTACATGCTTAATGTTCCTTTATTCCATTGTCACTTTAAACAAATTATATAATCTTTTGTATCTCAATCGTTATTGTAAAGCTTCTTTCTTTGTTTGCAACAAAAGGATTGCTTGTTGGAGTATACATAAATGAATAAATAAAGAAATCAATAAACGTTTGCACGTTTTACTAAAATTAGGAAATTATTTTTATTTTTAATAAAATTAGGAATGCTAACGTAATAATTAATTATCGATCTATAATTTTCGTATAGAGTTTGTCCGAAATCGAACAACTTTCCCATTAGATCTCTGAATTTTTGTCTACAACAAGCCGCATTGCGCGCAGAAATCGGCTAAGAAACAATTTGGAACAGTTCGCAGCTGTACGTGGCGGAACTTATCCATCTCCTCCCTTTCTCTTTGAATCCACTTCGAAGTTTTAGATCAAACTTTAACAGGTAATACCACGGAAACTGTTTTAGCTATAAGGCTGATTTTCTGGGAGAATAAGCAGCCGAGAACTCGGCTGAGAAATGCTGCAACTTTCTCAGTCCGAATCAAACAGAATGTTCTTAACATCGTCGAATACTGCGAGCACCATACCACGGTTATTGTTATGTAATATCTGTTCAAGTAACACCATTACATATAAATTAACAACGGATTTATGAATTGAAAAATTGGGATGCATAATCTTCTGGTTTGTCAATTTCATGGCTAAAAATTAAGTAAAATTAGAAAACATTGACCAGTCGGTAGGTGAGTTTAAAGTTAAATTGACCGGTAAATGGTTCACCCTTTAGGGTTAATACTCTCGTCGAAATAAATAGACCGCGGCTTTTATGGATTTTCAACATTTTGCTAAACAAACTAGCCGGTTTAAAGAATTAGTAAATTAATAAATAGGTAGCCAACGAAAAAGAGAAATATTAAATAGTAATAATTTAATTGTTAACTGATAACGAAGTTATCAAACTCGCTCAAGGAAGAAGCCGTTTTGCAGTCGATTCCAATAAGTTACACTTAAAGCGGCAGATTTCAATCTCTAACAAATATCCGCAGCCGAATAAATAAATTACAATGTATAATATTTCATTCATACAATAAGCAAATATTTTCTATTTCCTAGACTTTCGAAAATCGGTTTAATGCTCTAAGGAAGCAAACATAATCTCAACGAGTGCTTTGAAATCGGTTGGCCGGCGTGCTCCGTGGCCATTGAAAATTTCCGTGGCAGACGCGGTTTCAGCGGTCCGGCGCGATCTCTAAACAATTAAAACAACAGCGACGATTAGTTTGCCGGGGTTTAAGTGCCGTCGCTCGTTCGTCGGCTCCGGCGTGTTCGCGTTTCGGAAACGGCCGCCGATAAGTTTCCACTCGGCGGTCTGTAAACAGAAACCGGCCCGTTTCCAAGTGTAATCAACACGCCGCCGACCAATTCGCAAGCGCACCGCATTCATAGACCAGTCCTTCTGTAACAGTTTCGCGAAGATTGAAACCTTCGCTCGGACCCTTTGATCTCCGTGCTTGCCGTCTGTTCATCGCCGGCGCTCGACGGTATTCTTGGAAACGTCGACGTTCTCAGAGTATCACGATCACTTTTTGGGAAAACATTTGCTTGTTTCAATTTTGACCGTAACATTGAAGATTCGAATTTATGATCGTGATCAGCGAAACTAGCCACTAGAATCACTGCGCAGAAAAACCACGTGATTTATATTAATTTATAAACGGGTGATCAAAGAGACGCTTGCAATAGAGAAATAGGGGGTTGCTGAAGACATTTGGAGCAACTTTTCCCTTTACAAAAATTCTCTCCGAGGCGTCGTTTAGAAGTTATTAACGAAAACCTCTGACCAATGAGAGAGGAGCTCGACTGGCGCGAGGTGATCGAGCCAACGAGCGGACGAAGCTCGATTCTCTCAATTAGTTTGACCGCCTTGCGCCAGCCGAGCTCCTCTCTTATTGGTTACTGTTTTTCGTTAATATTTCCTTAATGAGCCATCGGATACAAATTTTATAAAAGCAAAAATTACTTTAAATGACCCCAGGAACCCCTCATTTCTCGATTTCAAGTGATTTTTGGAACACCCTGTATATCGAATACATGTGTCTTTACCATCAAAATAATCGTGAATTAAAGGATTTGAAACGAAATTTTAAAGATGTCTCGTCTCGATCTCGAATGAAATTCCCACCTCGTCTTAAGACATGAAACCATGACTTTTGATCATTTAACTATACTTCTCTCGATGATCTCTTCATCGCGACGGAAATAACCGTCGATCGAATTACTCGATCCGGGAGACGAAATGTCATTCGACAGCAATTGTTCGAGCTGTTTGCGGACTATGAGTTTATGTGTATTTTGGGTGGATGCTGTCGAAGAGTTTCGATGGCTAGTCAAGTGGCAAATTAAAGCTCCGCGTTTATTGTTTCTCCTTCTATCGGCCGGTGGTCCAGTTATCCAACTCTTTCCCAGCTTGAAATAGATATCGAAACCTTCGACGGGATGATCGAGTCAATTATCTTCTCGCGAAGCAACACGTATTATCCTTGTGGTCGTAGCGTTGATGCGTTCGTCTGCTTGATTTCTACGAACTAACGCGAAATAAAAAGTGCAACTCTTCGAAATAATTAATGTTTGAAACAATAGCATACTCTTTTAAATTCAATCGCCTATCGCGTCTGTTTAATGATTTCAACGAAGTCATAGTGACGTGACATCGTCCTTCGTTTTATTGACGTTACTATTGTTTAGGGTTTAATCTATTAATTTTTCTAAGGAATGTTTAAAATTCGCGGTATCATCCTTGCTTATTTTTCAACATATTTCTTCGAGATTAACGTTAACCTTCTCATTCTGCATCTAAATGGAGCCAAGCTCGACTATAATTAATGTATGACATTCAGTCGAATAATTTATTCGTCACAAATAGATCTATTTAATATAAATAATCCTGTAATCAAATAATGAATTATGGTAATATAAAATTACAAATAAAGGCGTGTAAAGACAAATAAAGAATCGTGATTGTATTGAATTTTAAAAAAGCAGAAACAGTACACAATTATGCACATTATTATTCGAATAATTTTGCAATCTATACCTGTAAAGAATTATTCTAATAAACAGATAAAATAATTTATAATAAATAGACTGCGGCTTTTTGTTTTGACTAACTACAATTTAAAACATTATAAAGATTAAAAAAATTTTAAAGTATCAATGTATTATTTACGATGTATTTAAAGGATTTCTTGCAATACATCCATACAATATCTGTTTGCATAAAAGTCCGCAATCCAACGCTAGACAATGAATAATTATAATAAACATTTGCCTGAAAAATAATCGCTTGAATAATTATCTCAGGTAAATTTCGCGTTTAACACTAGATTTACGGAATCCGTCAAAATGACGGGTCACTGATTTGTTAACGTACCATTATTCAGATTTTAAATATTTATTATATTTATTTATTTATCGATTACATTAACGATTATAAATCGTTACTCTCATAAACAAATATAAAACGGCTGCTTTTATTACTCCGTAAACCTAGTGTTAATCATGAATGAATGGTCTTAGACAACTGGCTTTAGACAAAGCCGAACTCTGTTTCCATTATCTTCTACGAAGCCGAACGGCGCTTCCGCCAATCGATTACACGAGTCGTCCCATTAAGTTTGTCAAGTTAACGAGCCCGAGTGGATCGCCGTCGATTCGCCGAGCGACGGCGAAGTTGGCGCGGGCTATCGCCTGGCCGAATCGCTGAAAGCAATCAATCCGATCGAAGTGGGTAACATCAACAAGTCGAGCCCGTCAGGAATTCGCAACCAGCCCCCGGAACAATGGGCCAATTGGCCCCCTTGTCCCTAAGTTAGCGCTGCTTATGCCCTCGTCGCTAATTAAGGACGGCGCGGCGGGCCGGGGCTAGTGGCACTCGCAGCGCCCCGGCTTAATGAAAATTAGTCGAGCCTTGCGCGATTTCCAGCGTCCGCGCATCGGTCCTCGTGCACTCGTTAGTTCGTTCGAGCGCGTCGCGAGATTCGCGCGGCGCAGCTCCCAGCCGCGAATAATTCAATTCCACCTGGCTCTCACGGTACGTCTGCTTCGACGCGCTCCCATTGTGCCAGCGAACGGACCGAATTACACCGACGTCCGGTCCGAGCACTGCTCCTACACCTCCTCCTGATCCGCGATATTCCGAATAATTCCGGCGACGTGAAATTCTCTCCGCGGACACGCCCGACGCGAGACAAAACAGCGATTTACGAAACAATTACCGTCCCACTCGCCTCTTTTGTTCCGGATCGACGGCGCTAACTCTTCGCTCGGCACTTCGAGCTTTCGAGACGCTTCTCGGACGATTCGTCCGCTGTTTCGCCGGTTGGAATAGTCGTCGACGATTCCGAGATTGCGGATGGGCGCGCTAAAACGGACACATTCGGGGAAATTCGTGGAACTATTTATAGTCTCGTCTTCGAGCTCGGCTAAATCTGATTACACCGTGACTTGGCGTCGTATTGACGCGAATAGCGCGAGGAAAAATAGGACGGTTTAAAAAGGCGACGATCTTGGTTAACGTTGACCGACATTTTTTTCTCTCTTCTTTAAAGTCGCAGGGAATCGGGTCAGGTGTTCGCGATCTACGCGCCCACCGATCTTCTATTTCCGCGTCGCGCAAAATATCTATTGGGTCGCGCGGATAAAAGCTGTTTCGTTTTTTCCAACAAAATTTCGTTTTGCACGGATATTGAACGAACACTTGACTCGGTATTTTGGATGTAAAAAAAAAAAAACTGGTATCCCACGGGCACATGATTTCAAAGCTACCGGAAAAAATGTCAAAGAATTTCTTTTCGCTCGAAACTTTGAAAGGCCGTGTTACATTTTCTAGTGAAAGAACGGAATATTTTCAGAACAATTTGATATGTAGGCAAACTCATTTTGAACGATTTTCTACGGTGTAGTCGTAAATTTCGGTATTTTTAATTACTGATAATGAGACTGTAGATCATTGTGCAAAATAAAAATTGTCTAAGTTAATTGTAGGAATATGGAGTTAAGTAAAAATATTTTTACTCTTTCAATAATAGTAACAACTAGAATTTAATGTAACACTACCTTTAAATTCGTCTAAGGACCTCACAGTTTTATATTCAGGATATTCTTTTATGGCAAAAATGGACGGAGTAAAAACAAAACTCTAAATACTTCATGAATACTAATACATTTATTAACAATTTATTACAATTATTATAACGGTAAAGACACTTCTGCTTCTTACGATTAACTTCGACAATTTTTGTTTTCTACAAAATGCAAAATAAAAATTCCTTGCATCAGTTGCATAAGACAAAAGTCGGATACAAATGAATTTCGTGTTTCCAGGTTTTTAATTTTCCATAAATTAATTATTATTTGGATAGTTATTACTATTTGGATATTTTTACTATTCCGTGCTTCGCTGATCCATTTTTCCTATAAACCCATCAAATCCGCAGTCCGCCGATAACAAAAACACTGTTTGGCGCGGCAGTGACATTTCGAAATGATTTATAATTCTAGGAACGTAATAAATTCCTATTCGAATTATCCTATGAGAGCCACTCTTCTCGATTTCACGCGAACGGATCGGGATGTAACGGAATCGGGAACGGAGAAAAATGCTCGAGCGAATGGAAAGTAATTAGGCAAAACAACGTGAAAATGAACCGCCCGTTAATTCCGCGGACGCAAATTAAGATCGATGCTGACCGAGGGAACCGGTGAACAACCCCGGGTATAATTGCTTCTCCGTGGAAAAACGAACGCGCCGTTTCGACCGGAACGAACGGCCAACTTTTCCTCGAGGAAAATTCGTACCTACCCTGATGGAACTTTCCGGAGCTAGTTAAGCGCTATCGATTTTTCCCTGGGGTTCCATCGATAACCACGCGTTCCGGAGGGGGTTGGATTCGTGCATCTCGCGAGCGATACTGCAGTTTCGGGGGTGCATTCGCGTTTTGCCGACGGTTCTCTGCGTTACCGACATGCAGAGCCGGTGCACGGTGCATCGGCGAGATGTCGCGCGGTGCATGCATTCGAAATGCATAGTTGAACTGCAGGGCTTGGAAGATTAACCCTTTGCGCTCGAAACCATTTTAACTGTAATTCTAAAATAATTTTTCTAACATATAGCATTTCCATTTTGCAAGGTAAAGAGGTTATGTTCAATTGAAATTGAATCCTGTAACTCATACAACGACGGTTATACTTTTAATAATTTTTGAAGTTTAATTTTTCATAATATGAAAATTATTTCGGAACGTGCTGTAACAATTTTAGTGGTGACTCAGAGTCACCGCTCGAGTGCAAAGGGTTAAAGTGCAGATTTCTATGCATTATTCCAGATTACAAGCGAATATCATTTCTCTTTTATTTTTTGGCATAAAGAATATCGTTCTTGTTTTTAAAAAATTAACGAATTTTTGGAATCATAAAATTCAGATTGAGAAAAGCTGTTTGCAGAGTACGGTTTTGAATTTGTTCATGTCATTTACAGACTTTAGCTGTAACTCTATTTCTTTTATTTTAATGTGTTTTATAATTTGTAATAAATTTTGTTGGGCTATATAAAAAATTCTCTTGCTCCTTGCAAGATGTACTAATTAGGAGTTTGTAGATTTATTTATTTCTATTATTTCTATTAATCGATTAGAGAAACGTATGGCTACCTGTATCTTGAAAAAAAGGGATATAGGAGAAGGGTATAGGACTGAAATTATTGTTGCAAAATTTGTATAGTTCCTGATTATACTTTCTTGAGTAACAAATATTTTGCCATCTCGAGAAATAAAAGTCTTAAACTTTAACGTACGATTTTCAACCATACAAACACAGTGTTCTCCAAAAGATATTTAAATACTCTCGATCTTAAAAAAAATTGTAACTTGGTAAAATAACGATCGTACAACAATAAACTCAAGCTCGTATTAATGCTTTAAGCTCTCACTCAAATTCACCAATGATTAATTTTTCAATAAAACATTTTATACACGACATAGTAGTGGAAAACTGCAAATAAGTTCTGCCTCATGAGTTCTTTCTTGCATCATACAATATGTACAACTTTTGAAACGTTTTTATAAATATTATAAAATATTTTTAATTGTTGATGTAAAGCTCCTGTATTTCACCTTGCATTATAAAATTGGTAGCATAGTATTTTAGAATCAGACGAAAACGTTTTAAGAAATGATACATCGACTTTTCGGGGATCATCGTAAAAAGGTAACCTCAGTCGCCATATCCGTAGCAATTAACCCTTTCACTACGGAGCTCATTACTGAGTAGTTGACACTGAAGTACAGAATGCTACGAAGTAGAAGTCGTTTCTTGTTCTCTAAATTTTACAATGCTATTTATTGTATGTAGTAATATCACTTTACTTTCTAAAATATAAAAGTTTATAATCATAATTTATTTTTTTTTAATATTATAGTCAATGTTTGTTGGTTAACAAAAGTATCTCAAATAAAGTATGGAATAAAAGTATGAACGTATGTATACGCTCATGGTTATGTCAAGGTCCCGTCGGAGCGAAAGGATTAAATACTTTTTGGAGCCACTGTGTTACCTTATATTGAAATTGCACGTGCTATTATCAGTAAGAAATGTTTATCACGGGGCTGCTTCTACTTCGACGGGTCTCTCAATTTACTTATTCACAGCATCGTCGCAAATAAATACCGTGCCTTCGTTCTGAAACTATCCCCCGATCCAATATCATTCTAACGGCTGTTATTAGGTTGGGCCACGTAACTCGGTACATTAACTTATTAGTCACGAACTGTGCGCACGTTTTGCGTTATCCGAATCCAGGCCACGAAAGGGGGACGCATCAGGATAATTAAATTGCGTACACATCGCGCCACCATAAATACGATGTTGACAAATGATTGAGCGAAGGGACTCGTATCTACGGATATAGAGACCGCCGGAGCCTGTGACTGCGAACGTCAGACAATAAGAAGAAGAATCACTGCCGATATAGACTCGTTTTACCAAGCTGCGTTTATTGCGTCGTGACGGAGACGATTAGCATAAGAACACTATATATTAAAAAAAAAAGGACATTACGATTCGATTTTTTTAGCATCGACCAGAAACATACAGGTGGGATCAAGTATTTAGATATATACACACACACACGCGCGTAGAAACAGATCTTTTTACGAATCTCGCGATCTTCGTCGTGCCAGACGTGCGATAGACAGTTGTAGAACAGTGTGCAGCGGAACGCTTCGATGCCGGGTGAAGTGTAAAGAAAAAATTGTGACAAACCCGCGAAGGATCGTGAATATTCGTCGAATATGCCCCCGACGACACCGACGGACTCAGCCATGTGCTCGCTCTTTCCACGATCGAAGAAACCACAGCACCCGAAGAAACTAGTTCGATTCGACTCCATCGTCGACACCTTCTCCATCTCCGACTCGCAAGCGTTTACCAATCAGAGGGTAAGAAGGCTTAGCCATCATCTTTTACCACCATTTCCTATTTTTCCTTTTCGTTGTATCGGATCTTTTTATTCAGGATTCCAGATCTCCAGTTATCTATTTTATTTAGGATACAAGGATTACATTTTTACTTTTAATTGCATCACTACTTTTCGTTTTTCCCACTTTTCCCTTTAATGATATCAGGTCTTTTTATTCAAGATACAAGCACTCTATCTTTTCTTCTAATTACATTGTTCCTTTTTATTCAGGATACAAAACCTTTTTATTCTTTATTTGGTAATTTTAACTCCTCAAATAAACAGGAAAGCTCTGCTTCATTTCAGCAGTATTTCATCAACGATCCATATTGTTTCATGCACACGTATTATGATTCGATATTGTGTTAAGGTTATGTCAAACTCGTTGTTACTGGCAATGCACTGCACAAATCCTCGCGCAGATTATAATATCGTAGTAAACACGATTTTGATAATGTGATAACGATAAATCTGTTCAATTTTGTTTGCGATTACAGTGTCGTTTACATTAGTTGCTATTACAAATTTCGCTGACTCGATGACTTTACAAGCCTCGTATCTACGTTCATTAACATTACATCTCTACATTTTAACGTTCAAAAAGTTCTTTATATAGCGGTAGTAATTACTAAATTTCAGAGACTTTATATAAATAAGAATTGGCTGCGTTAACACATTGTCGACTGGAAACGAGAATTCTCTTTTTATTCCGCGCATTTTAATATATATTTATTAGTATTTTTCTGATAGTTTATTACTTATAATTCTTGAAAAGTTCAATAAAATATATCCATTATAAAAATACTTATCACATTTTCGTATAAACATGTTGAAGGAATCCTGTATTATTAAATCGTATAAGAAATTATTAAGTTGTATAGGAAAATTTTACTAACATTACCCCGTCATTAATATATTAATTATAAGAAATAGTGGTTGAATAAAACTGTATCTCTTCTTCAGACAATTTTAATACGCCGACAATAATAATATGTAACAATATTTCAAAATTCGAGAACGTCTTCACAATATTGAATTCCGTCCAGCCATTTCTCCCACAAATGCACGAAACGCGCCGTCTAGTAATTACTGTTGCATTTATACACATAGTTCCGTCTTCGCCGGAGGTACATCACTTTCAGTTGATAGTTGATCGGAGTTTCGCTTCCGGCGGTACTTTCGAGGCTTCTTCAAGAAACACACTCAAAATTTCTATGGCTCAAAGTACGCCGAAGCCTTTCAACTATCTTTAGAGCGACCTAGACTGCTTGCTAGGAAAGCATACTTTCCGTCAGCCAAGTATACGTTCGGAGTATACATTCGTAGAGCGAGACATGCGAGACTCGTTAGAACGACGAGAAAGAGCTCCGTACACTTCGTTGAAACAAAGGATTAAGAGAATTCAGTCCATCGATTAAATTGCTGTAACAAGTCGTTACACAATTTAATGATTAAGTAATAAGACGTCGATATAAAGCATGTGGTAGCGACCACTTGTTATCTAATAGCAAAATTTTGGAGTTTTATGTAAACTAAATATTTTATACGTGAATTGCAATATATGAGAGTGATGTATAGCTTGATTGCTTTTTCCTTTCATAGCGTTCATAGATTTAAATTAATATACGAACATTCTAAGTAACTCTGAATTTATTCTCTGTTTTAAAAGTTACATATTCATTTTTACCATAAGGCATTTTACATAGAAATTTTGCACTTTTTTAACATTTCAGTTCGCCTTAAAATTGTCTTAATAAATTTTTTTAAACGATTTACTTACGTCGCAAGTGCATGGAAATTGACAGCTTGTTTAATGTTTATTATATTATTTAAAATTTCTAGACACCGGTGCTCAGCTCATTTACGACATTTAAGATATTTGGTAAAAATTTTAAATCATTAACCTTTTACCACACTATTTTCTTTATACTTGCAATTAATTTCAGTTATGATAGTTTTCAAGAAAAAAAACCAACAATTTATATTTACTGTCTGCCTGCATTTAATCGAATACTTAAATATTGACGACAAGACAAGTTGTGTTTCCGCTTACAAAAACAACATAATATTCATACTTAATAAATTCATCCTAGAAATCTTCGCCACGTACAGACTCGTTAAAATATAGCAAAGGGTTAACAATATCCTATTAACAATTATCCAAACAAAATTCGAGCGTCCGCAATAAAAATTAATTTCCACGCTTCTCCGCTTACGTCGGAGCGATCGCCGACTCGCGCTACTCGCTGCCCATAAATCATTCGAATCGAATTTCCCGCCGAGATATTCGCCCGCGAAATAAATGCACAGCACTCGCGACGTTCTCGGCGCGAAGAAATTTCGTCCGCGACTCGGACCCGCGGTTTCCAGGGCAGCGTAAATCATCGCGGCCGTAAAAAATTCAGCTGGCCCGAGGGTGACGTTCGCTATGCACAAAGTGCCATAAACGTTGCCGAGCCTTATCGACGATGCCTCGGAGGCTGGTCCGGTTCCATTGAAAAAAGGGGTCCGCCGTCGTCGTCGTCTCCGGTACTATCTTTACGACTTTTCTATCGACGGTGACGCGAATGCGGGGCACGTTATACATGCCCGAAGAATAAATGCCGGCTACGAAGTCGACCGTTCATTCTCTGCAAAAAGTTTCCTTCTTCCCGTCGCTTCTCAAAGGGGCACGGGCCGGCAAAATAAAAAATCGCCGGCACGAAGTATCGGGAACGTCCATCGAGATACATCCGATCCAATCACTGTCGGGGCTGAAATTTGTGGATGGTTTTAAGTAGAGCGCGCGACTGGGATTTGTCCTCCCTCCCTCGACGCCACCCCGACTAACTCTTAGAACTTGTACCTACGGGAGATACAAATTTTCGTCCTCGTGTCTGCGATTTTCCGGCCGCCTGGACAAAAGAGGCATTCTAAAGAACGGTTGCATTTAATTCACTGGATTGCTGTATTTGGTGGCCATTCGTCCTTACGCTTTAACTGTTTTAATCCTTTGCACTCGAAACCATTTTAAGTGTAATTCTAAGATAACTTCTCTGACATGTATCATTTCCATTTTACATCACAATATGTATTTTATTCATACGAAATTGAATTTTATAACTTGTGCAACAACAGTTATACTTTTAATAATTTTTGAAATCTAATCTTCCATAATATAAAAATTATTTTCGATCGTACTGTAAGAATGATTTTTCGAGATACCATCGAAGCTACGATTTAAAAAATTGTTGAACACGTAACTGTTACATGAGTCACAAGACTGCATTTCATATGCACAGAATAAATTTTATTATATAAAATGGAAATATTAGAAGCCAGAAAAATGATTTTAGATTTCCAGTTGAAATGGCTTCGAGTGCAAAGAGTTAAAATCGCTTCGAGTGCAAAAAGGTTTTAATAGAATCGTAAATACATGAAACGCGGTTAGATCCGGAGAAGATGAATCGCGGCGAACGTGTCCAAGCAAGCGGCGCCGCCGAAGGGTTAAAAAGCAATTCAGCGATCGGTCGTCAATATGGGTCATCTCTGGCGGAGCGCGGTCGGGCTTTTCCCCGAGCTTTGCAGAAGGAAAGTTATAGTCCGACGTCGTTGAGGCGTCTGATCTGCGGGTCTTCCGTTTCACCGTCGGAGCGGATAAAAGGTAGGCGTGGCCGCAGGTCTGGTTCTAGTCAGGGAAACAGCAGGTGGCCGATAATGTCCTACGGGGAAGCTAAACCGACCCGCCATTCTTTTATGATAATACGTCCGTGCTCAACCTGATGTCACCGAAATGTAAATCAGCCGGAGTTTTCCCGTTCAACCGCGGCCGATTCCGACTCGCGTCGATATCTACGACCCTCCCCTGTATTCCGCCATCCGGCGGGGCCGGGTTTATTAAAAAACAAAAAAACACCCTATCCATGTTTCGCGAGCCGTCGTCGCGTGCTCGCGCCGTCTCGGCCAGCTACGATTTTCTTGCGGATTTATCGATGCCGTCGTGACGAGGGAAAAGGTCGCGTTTCTATCGAAATATCCGTAATATTCTGGTGACGTTTTGTAATTATTTCATAGCTATTTAAAGTCTATAAGACTATAAATAATTTAGCATTTAATAAGAGAAACCATATACATGATTATGTTTATAGAGAACGTAAATTGATTTAGTTTTCCAAAAAAGCTAGTGCGAAATTTCTATAAAGCTTTAAAATAAATAACATCAAGATTTAGAGAAATTGTTATCCTATTTTTTAATCAATATTTGGTATAATAATAATTTTCAAAATCAAATTACGAAAAGCTTCCTTCTCTTTTTTAAATTATAACATAAGGATGCATTTCGCCTAACTTCATCATTTTCAATATAACGACCACGGCTTCGTATTTAAATGGTTACAGTGATTAGGCCAAACGAGACTTAAAATCCGAGTATATAATATTAAAGTAGAGGTTCAGAGCTTTAATTTGACAAAAGAGTCACCATCCAACGATGACTTTTCGCGGAGTTATCGATAGTCGATTAGACTCAATTTTGATGAAAAATTGATCGATGCTATATAATTTTTTAAAAATTATATCATCAAGATCCAATAACAATCTTATTTGTTAACGAGCATGTAATCTTTCAATTGACTATGACACCTCTTCTCTAATCCTCATTTTCATAAACATAAAAAAAAGGAGGAATTTGCTTAAAGATTCGCAGTCCAGGCATAAGTTTTCAATTAATTTCCGGTTATCTTTGCGCCTTGTCTACGTTTTCGGGACAAGAGTCGCCGCGAATCCCCGCCTTTATCAGGCTGTCGCTAGTTGCTCCAATTTTCCCGGGACGTCCGTATTTTCTTAAGCCGCTTCAGAAGATCTGGAAGCCCGATGCACGAAGATTACGCTTCCGGCGTTTAAATTCTTCGCCACGGTCTCGGGCGCTCGCGCGGCTTTGTCACCGCTTTCCCCCGTAGTCCGCGCGTCCGCTCGAAAACAAAGCGGAATGCTCGGGGTCCCTGTCGAGACGAGAGAATTGTTAATCGATTCGCGAAACGGTTTTTCAGACGTTCCCCTTTTTTTTCGGCCGCCTTTCATCATTCACGCTCGAGCTCCCCGTAGACAGCCAAGACTGATGGATAACCGCCGGTGTCAGCGACAAGACCGGCATCGATCGGTCCCCGTCGATCCGACGACGGCGATTGATGTTTAGCCACTGTCGCTTCCGGCTGACTGAGGACAATTCTAATCGAGGGCTTCGGGATTACCTTGCGCCCACGGGCTTCCCAGGAATCAGCCTAAGCGGCTACTTTGCCACGCGACACCCGCGAAACACTTGTGGAACCGCGGCGGATTTTATACGGTTTTGACGGAGACGAATGAACTGTACACGAGAGGAACATTAAGGGATGATGAATATGTTCAATGTAATTCCATGATCAACCCTTTGCACTCGAGCGGTGACTTTGAGGCATTGCTAAAATTGTTCTATCGCGTCTCGAGATCATTTTTATATGATAAAAGGTTAGATTTAGAAAAATTGTTGAATTGTAAAACTATTGGTATGTAATGACTGTTATTGCATAGAATCGAAGTACTATAAGCCAGAAATTTTACTTCAGAGTAACAATTAAAATGGCTTCGAATGCAAAGGGTTGATACATGACAACGTTGAGCATTGTTCGAATATTTATTTAAGATAATTATCTGAAATGATTCTTTTCAGTCGGATATTTTAGTCGAATAATAATTATTGATTATTTGTCACTGATTATTCTGCCTATTTATTAGAATAATTTTTTATTCGAGAAAATTATTCGAATAACAATTATTTATTAATCGTCGTAAATTATTCTATCTATCTATTCAAATAATTCTTTATTCGAAGTAATTGTTCGAGTAGAGATTTTTAAATTATATAAATAATAACGCGAATTGGACTGTCTTTGTTTATTAACTATGGAAAAAACATTTTATATTCTATCATTTTTATTAAACACGATTATTTTCCATATGAATTCTAGTATAAATACATTCTTCTTAAAACGATGTCTTATTGGAAGGAGTTCTTATTCGAATAAAATATCATTCAAATAAATCTATATATATTTTTATTCGATAGCGAGGAATAATATTTTATTCTTCGGTCACTATCTCTTATCTGTCAATCAAATAAAATTCTGCCCATCCCTGATCCATAGAAGGAATACATTTTTTATTCGGATTGATGTAGACAGTTTTTATTTCACATAAAGATGATCGAGTTGAATTATTGGATTCTGGACACCGAGACGTGACAAGTATGCAAAAATCGAGCGACATTTGCACGATAAATGTACAAGAGATATAAATCGTATTTAGCATTGACATTAAATTCTATCGTGCTGGTCAAACTTTCATATCTTTTTATTTAAATCTTGTTGAAATTGTAAGTACTCTTTGGCAGGAAATAAACGACTAGATAAATATTAATAAAAGAGTTTCACAAATGATTCTGTTTTATTAGAATTTCAAGCATGATAAATTAGAAGCATTGTCTTTAAAATTTAGTATTGTAGATTGATAATGTCCATCCGTAAGAATTAATTTATATATGTTATATGATATAATTGCTGCATATTTGAATTTAACATACTTCAATTTAATACATCTGAATTTAATATATCTGAATTTAATACACCTGAATTTATCATACCCGAATTTAACATACCTGAAATTAGAATATTAAAATTCAGTAGCATTCTATATTTACCATAATATTTATTGAATTAGTTGCTTTATGAATTTCTGATTGCGTATAAAACTGTGCATATAAAACTGTATTTCACCCTTTATACTTACATTGCGGAACCAGGAAAATAAAAAAACGTTTTTTCGCGCTTTTCTACGCCGAGCTCTTCGTTTTATCTGTTTCCTATATAAAAAAAATATGGATTCGCATAAACATCCGGAATCTAACGGACACTCAATTCATTGCTTCGCGATAGTTCGAATTTATTCCCTCGATTTTCATGATTTTATCGCGGCAACGTGAATTGATAAGATGACGATGAGCTTTTATCTCGCGAGCGTAACTGTTCCAGCTGTTATGAATTGATTATACGTGTTTGTTAATCGCCTCGGCTTGTTGTTACTGGATTACCGATTTTATATTCCCCTAACGCAGGGTATAAATTATAATATTTAATGAAAACGATTTCAATCTCTTTTACACCTCATCAAATTAGATACTGATGTAACGAGGGTGTACTTGATCGCAATTTAATGTCAATTAACTCTGCAGTCCTTTTGGATTTAACCTATTCAGGGGTGAATTATTAATTTAATTTAATTGTCTTCTTTTTTATTTATCATCCATCTCATTTCATTCGATGAGGATTTGTTAGTATTGCTGAGGGATTCTGTACCAAATAGTTTGTCAACTGATTCTCAATTTCTTTACACTTAGAATAATCATAATTTTAAGAAAACTAAACGTACACAAACGCGGCCCATTTTACCTTTTATACATCTATTCTATAACAATTATAACATTTTTTTCACAGTAATTCTAAGAATCTTCTGCGTGGACTCTTTTTTATTTATGCATCATTATTATTTGTACAGAATTCTCATTTATACATAATTGTTATTTGTACAGAATTTTCATTCATACATAATTAATATTTGTACAGAATTTTCATTTATACATAATTAATATTTTTACATAATTGTTATTTATACATAATTATAATTTATATAAATTAAATTGAAAAACTGCCGGGGCTCGGCAGTTTTATTTCTTACAATTCCAAAGGATACAGCGGACGTCAGTGTCAACGACGTCACGACTTTTTGGCGTTAGGCTGTCGAACCAATCCCCATCGGACCATTTGATAGGTTTGCATAATTGGTCGGTCCAGTGCTCCTCTATTTTCGTAAATAGCCCGCGTTTTAGCGGAGAGACAAAACTAAAACTAGAATTCCGTCAACCATCGATCATACAACAAGTTGTTTGTACATAGTTTCTGTATTATTAAAATATAAGTATTATTTGGTGATCAACTGTCTCACATCCTATCTACAAATTTAAATACCTTCGCTGAATATTGGGTTCAGTCGAATACGTACATTGGTTGCGGAAATATTACACGCGAACCTGTACGTACCCTTATCACTAATTAATCATCGTTTGAGAAGCAGAAAGCGACCGATCTCCCGGACGAATTAAATAAAATGGCCGAGCGTGGACGTAAATTTCACAATGGGCGGCACGTTCACCGAAACCACGGAAAACTCAATCTGACATCCACCTTGCGGCTGACCCGAGCGAACGGGTTCACGGCACTAAAATCGAGTGAATTGCATCCCCCGAAGGGAATCAGGTGTAATCCTCTTGACATGGGATCAGCTAGCGCATAAAGTGGTTCGAGGAACTCTCGAATAACAAAGAGTCTGACGGCTGACGCGGGTAGAAGAGATTCTCTTCAATCTCGGAACTCCTCGAGTATTCCTCCCGCCTCTTCGAGGCTTGATGACTCGGGTCTAACCGCGTCGCGGCCATTTTTCGCGGTAATTTCATCGAAGATCGATCCCGTTCAAGAATTTTTTCACCGTCTTGTTAACGCACAACCACGGCCAGCTGTCCTGTAAAACGACTACGGCCGAGTCAACGAACTCGCGGACGTTAATCAAGATTCACCCATTGTACTTACACGTGTCGGACTTGAGAGTATGATTTTTTTGTATCGATTACGAATATTGTTTCGTTCTGTAATGTTGGAATAAAATTATTCCATTATTTGGCATTAATGTTTAGACATTTACTCGGATATATATTTGTCCTCTATGAAATTATTGCAATCGAAGATTCTAATCATTTTAACGCTTTATACAATTATTTTCTCATATTTAAAAATCAATTCTTTCATTAATTTATTATATTGTTTGTATTAGTAGTAGGCAATAATCGATTATAAAAAAAAAATATTAAGAGCATTAATCCTCGAAAAATCGATGACTGGATTAATCGATCGATGAAATAATTCTCAATCGTTTATTAATAATCGTCGATCGTTGACTAAAAGAAACAATTATTAATTGTTAAACTATATTCCTCATAACGTAAAAATGTTGAGAAAATAATTTATATTATACAAATAAGAGTTTCAATTATAATGCGATTAAATGCATTAATTTGATTTTACGGAATTTTAGAGGTTATCGCTGTGCTGGTAGCGGTATTAACTGTGAAGAAAAAATGGAACAGCAAAGTGTTAATCGACCTTGTTAGACTCTAAAATATTCCTAGAGCAACGGGTCCCCGATGTATAATTTTCAATGTATATATCGGGACCACGATGCAGTAACCAGATGCACTAAAATAAATTCGAACGCAACGAGTATTTATCGCGCGCGTTGCCCTATTTAGGTTAACGTAACAGGTTGTATATTATATAGCCGATTAATTTTGATAAAACGATATTACGGGATCGGTGCTACCCGTCCGACGCATCCGATAATGGGAATTTGTTCAAACATAACCACCATTTGCTCTCGAATGCGAGATTTTTGTGTTACAGCTGTAAAAGCCGGTGTTATAAATGATTCTACTGGAAAAATGGGGAGGGAAGTCATTTTCTTGAAATGTGTATATATGTATATATGTATATCCTTCAGTAATGAGAGGAAGTTTGTTTAATTATTTTTATTCAAGATATAACTGTATATTTAATTATTCATTTAGTTCTTATTTTGATCATTTCCTGTATTTCTCGTATGCATTAAATAAAACAATGCTGCGATATAAACAATGCATTACACACTTCTCTGCAACATGTGCTTTTAACTTAATGAGACACAGTTTTATTAAAATATAAAATTTTACGAAAATGTTAACGAAATGCAACGTGAAATTCTCAACGCTCCTTTGTAAAGAATACTTTTATAATTAGTGCAAACATTTCTTGAACTATTTACACAAGACTAATATTTCGAATAAGTATAAATTAAAGAAATAATTATTATTATTAAAAAATTAAAGAAATCATTAATTATAATTATTCGAAAATTTTCCGTCTGTAATAATTTCTGCGAACAAAGAAAATTGATGTCTACTGTGCGCCTACATTTGTTCGAATGCTTAAATAATGTTACCAAAAAAATCAGAATTTTATTCCTACTTAAAATAACGAAAGGACGTTCATAATTAACAAGATATTATTACAAAAATCTCCATCGCCAGCAATACCACTAAAAAGTCATTGTTCCATTATTCGAATCGAATTCTGAAAATAAAAGACAATTTAATGCGACTACTTCACGCGAATTGACGTTTATGGTTCTTACGATCGACCGCGGACTATAGCGCGCTGTGACGTTAGGCCTTTCGGTTGCCCGGTCCAACCGGAAAGGAACGGAAGCCTTGACAAACACCTCCTATACATTCTGACCCACTTCCTTTTTTCTTAATTTCGCCGAGCACCCGGCAGTTTCATTTCCTCCGCGATGTTTTCGCGATAAAGCGAACGATGCGCGGAGATCTGTTCCTCGAATGAACATGGTTTCGTCACGCCCAGAACCGACACCGATCGCAGTACTGTCTACATTCTGAATACTAACATTGTGTTATTATTTTCTGTTGCAGGTAAGTCTATCTGGCAATTACAGTCGAATCTACGTGAACGTAAGTATTGCGTGACATAATAGCGACTTTAATATTAATTCCCCGCATAATAATCGCCAAGCAGTTACGTCTCATAAGTCATTCGATAGCGTCGTCTTTCTCTTGTAAATCGTAAACGTTCATTCTTGTTAACTTGACATAGTTTACAAAAAATTAATTACTTTATTACCAATTTATCGTACAAAGAAACATATCGGAGGAGTTTATTCTTGTTAACCCCTTTGCGCTATGATTTATTTCACAGCTACGGTGCCTTTATTTGTTCCTAATAAATATGTCAGCCAGAAACTTTATATTTGTCATATGGCAACCATTTCGTCATTAAATATTAACGACAGATGGGTAGAATTTAACTTTAATTTGAAAAAAGCGAATAACGTACATATTTAATAAATCATGTTCGAAATCTTTATAACGTGCCTTACATAATATTGTCGGACAAAGGGTTAACACTCCATCATTTTTAGAATAAAACAATAGTACAATAGGACAAGAGCAAAGCTGTCGGATGAGGTACGAGAGACGGGTAATTATAATGCGGGGGGTTTGGATCGAAATAAAAAGCTCGCGAACTCATCGACCAACTTAATGTATACAGGGTGTCCCAAAAATATCTCGCAATCGGGAAATGGGGGGGGGGGGGTACCTGTCATCATTTTAAGTAACTTTTTCCTTAGCGAAAATCCAATCCGCCTCTTCGTTTACAAGATATTAGCGAATAAAGTTGGCTGCGCGCGCACGCTTTAACCTGCTGTTACGCACGCGAGGAACGATGGTCAACAATGCTTAGTTTTCTTAGAAGCGAATTTCAACTATGTTTCATCGATTAGACCGACACAGCTGATCTGTACACGACTATTTCGCGATTGATGAAAACCAGTTGAAATTCGATTCTCATTGTTGACCATCGTTCCTCGCGCGCGTAACAGCAGGATGAAGGGTGCGCGCGCAGCCAACTTTATTCACTAATAACTCGTAAACGAAGCCGCGGATTGCATTCTCGCTAAGGAAAGAGTTACTTAAAATGATCACAGGTACCCCCCATTTACCGATTGCGAGACATTTTTGGAACACCCTGTATATAGTTCGATGCGAGGTGAACCTCGAGATTCCTAAAAGTTTTTATGGGTTCCGAGCTTTCTTCCTAGGCGCGGATTGTTCGCTATTTTAAAGAAATGCAGCCGAAGCGGACAATAAAACGCGAGGCACTCATTAGAATTACATAAAAAAGACGCGTGACGAGGCCCCGCGGGGCTAAATTAGTTCCGTCGCAGGCAAAGGAGAATATAAAGAAAGTGGCGCAGGGAGTGGGGCTGCTTCAAAGGACGACTAATACTCTGTTTAATAAGATACGAGAGAAAAGCGAGGAGCGACCTGGAAACGCGCTGAAAAATATAGACCGTCGCGATTAAATCGCAATTCTCTCCTCCATTTTGGATAGTTCCGCGAAATGGCTCGATCGACGTTTTGTTGTAAGCGATCGTCTTGTATCTCTGCTTCTACGCAAAATTATTTCACTGCTCGCCGAGCTGCCGAAACAAAGCAGCTTTGCATGCGAGCGCGATAAAGACGTAGAATTACTTCCGGCGACTACTTGAGTGTAGAAAAGTACTGTAGAATTACATATGCCGAGCGAACCGGAATTCTAATTCGCGGCCTTTGTGCCGCGATCATTCTTCTCGGAAGGATTTAAGGTTGTCCGGCACGGTATAATGCTAATTAGAATTGTTAATCACGTGTTTCGTTACATCTTGCTCCACAATGCTGCGAAAATGTTATGAATTGCAAATTTCATATTAGCCGATGCCCGCAGAAGCTTAGCGGACAATTTACGAGGATCTATTAACTTCGTATCTCAAGGCATCGAATTATGATCTTATGAACGGCGTTTTACGTAATTACCGGATTATGGTGGTTTCTGCATTTTAAACACTTTTTTATCGCACCAGCATCGCCGACAGCGCACGCGTAGCAACTATTTTCCTTGAAGATGAAGCGTAAAGAGTAATCGGATAACGGAACGCTTAGGTTCAACCTCTAACTCGAAAATTATAGTCGTACTGCGTACCTTTACGGAAAATAAAAATCATTAACGTCAATTTAAAGTAACTGAAAATGTATTTCTTCTCTTAACGATTTAAATAAATGCAGAGTAGCATAATAGTTCGCCAGTTATTAAAATCTATTCAGTGCTTTATAATTTTACAAACTGATTTTCACTATAAATGCATAAAATTAAAAGTGGATGGCGTTCTTTTTTAAAATATACAGTTAACCTAATTTATTATTTGTTAGTAAAATTAATAAAGCTGCAGATAGTTTCATCTCGAGACACGTTGCAAGCCCAAACTGGCCTCCCCAAAGTTTACGAAAAAAAAGGATGCGGCCAGGAAAGTTCGCGGTTATCAAAGGGACCCTAATCGGCAGTTTGACCTTATCAGCGTAGCAACGCGAACGCGTATGAAGTATAATTAAAAACTTCGGTGCGAAACCGAGTAATCCCCTTTCAGCTAAAACTGAAACGTTGCATATTCTCTTTTGGTTCCTCGGTACACTGGAATAAAGTCGGGCAACGTTTCACGTAATTATGCAGAAGAGCATTCAAATTGATCCGTGATCGGCTCGGTTTCGATGCGAATTTTCCGGGCAGTTTAATTAGACGTTAACCTTCGGCCCATATATATACACACACAAACACACACGCATACACAGAGCGAAACAAAAGACCTGCAATCGCATCGACTGCTTAACCCGAGAACGGATCACCGCACGAAGCCGTAACGGCGGCGCGGTGCCCGATATCGACAGACGTGTACATTGTTTTCGACCGTATCGAGGCCATTCTCCGGCGAATTGTATTCCATCGGGTTTGAAAGACGGATTGAAAAGAGTCCTGGCGACGTCGAATAACCAGCGGGCTCTCTCCGCGTTCCTTATCGGCCTCGACCGAAATTACGACATCTGTCTTCTCCTTTGGGCCGGGTTAACCCAACCGTTTCGGGGCGGACGTCGCCGCTGTTCTTTCTAATCAGAGGCAACGCACCGAGAACTTCGCAGACAGAGACCGGCTGTCGTCGCCGTGGAAGTGGAACAACCGCGCCGCAAACCGGCTTATCGGTGCATCGGTACACGCGTTCGTACTCGATATAAACGGTACTAGCAAGTTTTTCCAATCGACGCCTGATAATCTACTCACGACTTCCACGCGATGAGGATTTGCGGCCTCTCGCCTCAAACCTGTTATCCCGTAGCTAAACGTCGCTCGCTTCATTGATCTTGCGCTCGGATTACCGGCAGGCGTTATGCACACCCGTCCCACAATTTACGCGAGTTAATGTCTTAGGCTGTTTTACGCTTGCGAGGAGGTAGCGAGAGACGCGATGTAGCGGTGGAGTTGGGTGAAACTTTGTTCCGATATTATCGGAGAAATATCAAACGGGATCAGAAATTAATCGTGAAAAAATTCGTGCGAAAATCGGTAATTTAAAAAGTAAATTGTTATGACATTTCGAATGGCTGAAATATAAATTTATTGTCGTTGTTCTTTGAATTAACTAATTACAGTGGGAGTAAGTGTGCGCGTGCATTAGAATTGTGTAAAATTTCGCTTTGATGGTATATTATTTCATTTTTCATTCATTATTTTCTAGACATATTTAGTGTGTCGTAATTAGTAGCCTGTAATAAAATTGGTACCACTATGTAGGATGAAGTAATATGCAAAACAAAATTGATTGTTACTAGGTGCTGAATTCATTATATTCGATTCCTAGTTTTCGAAATTCATTTATATTTTAACATTTCCAAGCAAACTAAATTTCACTAGAATTTCCTGCGATTTCACTAGGATTCAGCATAATAAACTTCAAGTTTCTATTATTTTTATTAATTAAATTTCTCGCTCGATATTCGACACTTGACACGTTCAAAGTCTGCTCGTTCTAATACAACGGCAAAAGTATAAAATTGATTAGAAACGAAATTGAAGTCTTAATAGAACCCAACATCCGCCGCAAGCTATTCCACGTTATGGATTTAACCGAACGGCATTCATAATGGCCGACACAGCAGACATTCATTCGAGCAGCATCATTTCTAATGCACCACCATCTATCCGCAGTTGAATAACAGTCGTTCCGGAATTTCTATTCGTCTCCGCAAACCGGTGAACTGCGTGCAGCTTCAATTAACGTAGCACAAACGGTGCACTGTCAGGCAAGCGCGAGTTTCGTTCTTGATTCTTGCCATCCGACGTTGCGTTCCGCGATGCCGTCCTGCCCGTCCTGCCCTCCATCCCCCCGCAAGCCAAACCCCTTTCTGTTGGTTTGCACAGCAAAACTGTTGACACGTTGCCTCCTCCAACGGCGCGACGGCAGTATATGCCGCAAATATTTGTCCGTATCTGTGCATGGAAGTTTACGGGGCCACAGAATCGTTTCCAAGACCTTGATCTAAATTAGTCTATCGTCTGGCAAGTGTCCATTTCTTCGACAAAAATACGCATAAATCTCAGCCGTTCAGGCGCTACCCTTTCTCCTGAATGTTGCCTTCAATTCGCCACCCACGTTACTCCCTCGCCCTCCCCTCTCTCTTTCTCTCTTTTACACTGTTTTCTCTCTCTCTCTCTCTCTCTCTCTCGCTCTCTCTCTCTCTCTCTCTCTTACACACTGTTTTCTCTCTCTTTGCAACTCTCAAATATTAATAATATTAAATTTAACTGCACAATTAAGATATCACTACATTGTAATACATTATACTTAATCCAAAATATTTTCAACTTTATCATTATCAGCGAAACGTCAGAATATTGAAGAAATAATTAACGTGATACAACTGAACTTTTCAATGCCGTTTAATTAAATGAAATACATTTTTTTTTTAATTTACTAGGTCACCGATACTGCAATCAAAGTGTTAATCTAATTCTAGAGGATTGATTTTCTCTAAATCGAAATCAAACTCGAATGTTCTGTTATTAACTCTTTGCACTTGAAGCCAGTTTAACAGTAAGTCTAAAATAATTTCTCTGCCTTTTAGTATTTCCATTTTATATAACAAAGAGCATTTTATACATACGCAATTAATTCTTGTGATTTATACTAACAGTTCCACTTCTAACAACATTTTAAATCCAAACTTTATGCGAAGAAAGATTATTTTGAAACGTGATAGAAAAATTTAAGTGGTAATTCGAGTGCAAAGGGTTAAAACCTGGCAACAGAACCAAATAGTGACGTACAACAAATAAAAATAGTTTCGTTCGATTAAAGACATTGTTACGAGCATATAAGTACTAATTTATTTAACTCTCAATATTTTCTCTCTCTCTCTCTCTCTCACACACACACACTGTTTTCTCTCTCTTCGCAACTCTCGGAATCGACGAACTCCGATTGGACGATTTCGAAACGATCCCTCCGCGAACTTTGATATTAGCGCGCAGTTCGGTTATCTGTTAAACTCGTCCCCGCCACTCGGATCGCGAGCCGGATCCCGGAATCCGGAATTAAATAAAGCTATTGTTGCCGCGATTTATCTCGCGGCCCGGATTTCGACGCGGCCGAAAATCAAAAACGCTCGACGGAATTGCGTTCCCTACCGGCGGACCGTATTTTGCAATATAAATATCGATAATGAGGTCGAACGATTCTCGCCGGACTTCCCGTTTGACCGGGGTAGTACATTTGCCATTTCGTTCGGGCGCGATCGGAGATGCATAAAGATTAAAGGGACTCCGGTTCGACGGTATTTTTGCGTTCGTCGCGAAAAGAAATATCTCAACGACTCGTACAAATGTAAAATGTGCGTATAATTTAAAGGTGGAATTTAAATAATTCGACGTATTGGATATTCGATTCGTTGCCGAGCGCCGCGCGTTCAAATATTCTTTTGTTGCACGTTGGAGGGCTGTTTCATCCTCTTGGTCGACGACGGTTGGGCAAAAATTTCAAAATTTCATCGACGACTCGTGATTATTGTTCTTGTACCAAACGACGAAGAATTTAACCCGTTGCACTACGATTCCTTTCACCCTGCGTTGATCAGCATCTGTTTGTCCTTAATATTTTTAATAATAAGATCAGACAATTTTTGTTTACTTTATTGTATTTGAGTACTCTTGTTTCGACGCTTTCCTAACAGAAGAATTTATTTTTATTTCGGTGTGGAAGAAATTAATAATATTCATATTTAGCAGATGTTGCATCAACAAAATCAACGAACAAAAAAAAGTGTTAATCTAATTCTAGAGGGTTGATTTTCTCTAAATGAAAACCAAACTCGGATGTGCTGTTATTAAAACCTAGCAACGAAACCAAATAATGACGTACAACAAATAAAAATAGTTTTGTTCGATTAAAGACATTATTAAGAGCAAATAAGTATCAGGAGTCTGACTCGTTATTATAGTGTAAAACTCCTTATTTTATTGAAATTATTCGAAGAGGTATATTTTTATTTGTTTTATGTTACGTATGATTTGAACGAGATCAGTTTTATTTTATATAAATATCCGCAGTCCAGTGATTATACTGTAATCAATCGAAACGAGGGACGAAAGTGGCGAACTCTGATCAATTGCGTTTCCATTTTAACCGTCAATTGGATGATTAAATCACGATCAAGTGCATCAAAATGATCGCCGTCAGTTCGACAATTGATTCACGATTAACTGTTGAAACTCTTTCTGTGGCGTAGTATTTATTTCTCGAAAATTAGTGTAAACCGAGTGACAATTCCGTTTAATCGTCTATTTTTTTAAATAGCAGATTTCAATCGCTCCAAATGCGAATCGATTAAATGCTACATTGCTTAAATAAATATACAGTTATTACTGTTTACCGTCGTTATATAATTTAGAGAGTGGTTGTTCACGGTTATCTCAAGATTATGTTAATTATGTTCTGTTTAAACGTCTATTTTTTAGATGGTAGAAATCAATCGCTCCAAATTCGAAGCAATTAAAGTGCAATATTGCTTAAATAAATATGCTCTTATTATCGTTTGTCATCGTTATATAATTTAGAGAGTAATTTTTCACAGTTAAGTAAAGGTTATGTTAATTATGTTCTGTTTAATCGTCAATTTTTTAAATGATAAATATCAATCGCTCCAAATTCGAATCAACTGAAGTGCGATATTGGTGAAATAAATATTGGTAATATAAATTGCAGCATTAGTTAAATAAATATACAGTTATTGTCGTTTGCCGTCACTATATAATTTAGGGAGTGGTTGTTCACAGTTAAGTCTAGGTTATGTTAATCATGGTTCTGTTTATTCGTCAATTTTCTAAACAGTAGACATCAATCACTCCAAATGCGAATCAGTGAAAGTGCAGTATTACTTAAATAAATATACAGTTATTGTCGTTTGCCGTCATTATATAATTTAGGGAGTGGTTGTTCACAGTTAAGTCTAGGTTATGTTAATCATGGTTCTGTTTATTCGTCAATTTTCTAAATGGTAGACATCAATCACTCCAAATGCGAATCAGTGAAAGTGCATTATTACTTAAATAAATATACAGTTATTGTCGTTTGCCGTCATTATATAATTTAGGGAGTGGTTGTTCACAGTTAAGTCTAGGTTATGTTAATCATGGTTCTGTTTATTCGTCAATTTTCTAAATGGTAGATATCAATCACTCCAAATGCGAATCAGTGAAAGTGCAGTATTACTTAAATAAATATACAGTTATTGTCGATTGCCGTCATTATATAATTTAGAGAATCGTTGTTCACGGTTACGCTTTACTAGATGATTTGCCATCGTCAATCAACGATTTGATAACTGTTAGGCACACGCTTCCGGCGGTCGTATCGGCTGATTTTTCCCGATTAATCGGATCCACGGTATTAAGCGTATACAGGATATCATGGAGGATTATGATCGTGCGTGTGACAGGAAGGTTACACACCGGTTATTTCGTGTTTTACCAGAACGCGCATATACTAATCGATTTCCAGCAGATAAATCCATTATCCACCGGTGGCGACGCACGAAAATATTGATTTATCCGCACGCCCGCGCGCGCGCGCGCGCACGCTTGCGGGGTTAATGAATACAAATCAGTTTAACCCTACCGATGTTGCGCCGAGGTGTCGAATGGCTGCGATATCACGGCTGGCAGATGTTATGCTCATCAATTTGCTCATTAGGATCTTGTGATACTGTTACAATCGTTTCAGAACCCATCAGGAATTGTTATTGGTCGCATTATCTACACACTTTTTGCGATATTTCACAGATTATCTGTGAAATTCAGATATCCATTCACTCGATATAAAAAAGAAGCTCGTGTCAAATAAGTGAATCGGTTTATTATGCAATATTTGTTTTACGACTGTATGATTACGACAAATTGTTTACGTTGACTGTACAATGGTATTGTCCTTCGCGATGCATTTTATTTAAACGTGTGTTAAACGTTTCGAATTATTGTATTATTTTAAGATATATC
This sequence comes from Augochlora pura, assembly GCF_028453695.1. Classification (NCBI taxonomy): domain Eukaryota; kingdom Metazoa; phylum Arthropoda; class Insecta; order Hymenoptera; family Halictidae; genus Augochlora; species Augochlora pura. Next base: position 9,650,499 of record NC_135782.1, on the reverse strand, counting down.
AAACAGAAATAATATTAAAATTGTTAGTACAACCGTGAACACAATTATGAAATAAATTATATCGACATAAAAATTTGTACAGATTGCATGGATACTTTAAATATATTTTTTATTTGAATCGTAGCTTTAATAGGCATATTGATTATTCAAAACTGGTACATTATGAATTTAATATGTTTGGTGAAATAAGAAGATTCACTTTGTAATGTAAACAAAATTATGTAACATTAAAATATTAATAATATTAAATATAACTGCGCAAATAAGATATCATTGCATTGTAAAACATTATATCTAATCTAAAATATTGTTAACTTTATTATTATCAACGAAACATCAGAATATTGAAGAAATAATTAACGTGATACAACTGAACTTTTCAATGCCGTTTAATTAAATGAGATACATTAATCTTTTGGAATTTATTAGGCCACTGATACTGTAATCAAAGTGTTAATCTAATTCTAGAGGGTTGATTTTCTCTAAATCAAAACCAAACTCGAATGTGCTGTTATTGAAACCTAGCAACGAAACCAAATAATGACGTACAACAAATAAAAATAGTTTTGTTCGATTAAAGACATTACTAAGAGCAAATAAGTACTAATTAATATAACTGTGAAAGAAATCACGATGGAGAGGGTTAAATCAGTAAAAAAGAAAATGTTATAAAATATTGGGGAATAGTGGAAAATATTGGAAAATGTTAAAAGACATTGGGAAATATTGCAAAATATTGAGAAATATTGGAAAATATTGGGAAATAGATATTGGAAAATTAATATTGAAAAATAAATATTGGGAAATATTAGAAAATAGTAGAAAATATTAGAAAATATTGGGAAATAGTGGAAGATTAGAAAATATTGGGAAATAGTGAAGAATATTGGTAATTATTGGGAAATAGTGGAAAATATTATATTTTGTACCATTTACGAGTGTTATCACCTTATAACGTAGACTCGAACCGCTCAAAGATTTCAAGGAGCCTGTCAGAGGCCAGATTGTAGTTGCCCACATCGGAAGATGGCCCCCTAATACGACTCCGCGAGATCTGCTAGCCAAAGTCTCGCGAGACCCACGGATCTTACGGCGGAGCCTTTTATTTTTGAGAACACGAACGTCGCGGTGGAGACTTTGATCTCGTCATAGTGCACTCGAGTCGTTCACCGAGTGCCATACGAATTCCTTCCGTTTCCCCTCGACCGGGTCCCCCATCAGGCTCGGCTTCGTTTCACGGGACTGGGCGGCCGGGTCTCGTCGGTAATGCACAATGCATTTTCAGATAGCAAAGTGACGCGTTCCTTCGCGCAGTCATCAGTGCCGACCAAAGGTTTTCGAGACGCGCGGGGCTAAAGGCTTCCGTCCGAACGAAACGTCAGCCGATGAAAGGGTTTCGGTGTTAACGGCCCCCGAGGAAACAGGAAGGGTCCACGGCGCAGACATATAATACGAGACGAGAACGAATTTTCGTCCAGGCTATGATTATTTAGGGATCGCTCTCGTTTCTGCCGGGAGCTCTTCGAGAAAATGGACGATCGGACAGTAATTAACGATAAAACTGTAGAGCCTTAATGATACTGGCGTGTAGCGTAATATATTTATTATCATATATTAATGTGATATTTATTTAATAGATGTGACAAGTATAATATTGAAAGAATAGATAATATGATGTATTATAATGTGGATATTACTACAAAATTAATATTTTATAATTTAATCGCTCGAATTAGGAAATAAATAAACGTAATTTTCTTTCATTCGTAACTGTAACGACTGCAAAATATTCTTAAATTCTTCTTACGTCTTCGCTATTTCAGCTATATATTTTTCTAATAAACGCATGAAGTCTGCAGTCTAATTACACAAATGATATGTTTAGATTTTGTTAAGCTTCCTATAATTTCTATTATGACAATATGTATGCTTCATTTATTGTAAAAACATTTTTAAAATGTCAGTAAATGGGAAAACAGAATTCTGACTTTAATTAACACTAGAAGTACCAAGTTCTAACCAATAAATATTTTATGTCAATAATTATAAAAGAAAAAATTAGGAACAAATTTAGTCAAGCAGACTACACTATTTTTCATTCGACAAAAATTATTAAAACTTGTTTACTAATTTGCAATATACATAGTTCGTCAATGATTACTCTAATTACTGTTGCATACAATGAAACTATAAATACTAGAACGCTTAGTTACGCTTCTACCAGGCACAAATAGACACGAAACGGTAAATGTGCCGAAAGAATTTCAGATTTCGATTAGATTATATCCGACTTTTAAAATGACCGAGAAAAGTATTTCGGTCTGGCACGATTAGGTCCGCCGATGGAACTGTAGATACACTTGATCGAGAAGAAGCGTATCAATTCCACGAGACCGCGGGTGCGTCTAAAAAGAATCCCCGATAAGGCGTTTCGTACACCACTATATCACTGTTAACGTCGCGGGTAGAATAACGAAGAATCCTTAAGGGAAGGCGGACTGAAAGGAAGGGCGGAGTAAACTCGGAACTTTTGATGCGAGCCAGACTTACTTGTGTACTGGGACCGCACGAGAAATTTCATTTGTCTTCGAAACTTCCGCCGGTTTCTGCTATGATTTTGCTTTTCTCTATACCGGCGGTATTAGTATCCCGTTTTGCGAGCGTACACAGCGCGGCCGACACAGAATTAATGTCAACAATCACGCAATTTCGTCGAAAAACTTTCCTAAAATATTCTCGCTTGTACGGCGCGGGCAGTTTTTCAAACGAAATGTCGATCATACATTTCGAAACATTTCCTTCTAAAGTTCCCAAATAATCCACTTCCTGCGTACCACGCCCACCGGATTCTTCTGCGAGCACGAGCAAAGCAGGGGCACCCCTCGCGGCCCTTTTTTCGACGAGATCTTGGCAAATACTACAACGTCGGGTGGATGCTCAAAACGCCCTGTTTACTTACAAAGTGTGCGCTCGCTGCCTCCGCTCGCACAGATTTCTCCTCCACGGAATCGTTTCGCTATCGAATCTATTCTTTTTCGATAATCCACCTATCGTATATTCCTTTCTAATTATTATAGTATTTTGTATTATAGTAATATAATATTTTGCTACATTGTTCGAGCGGTAACTCTTCCCTCTACTTTGACGAGCCTAACTTGCGAGGAAGACTTCTAATAACATGTGCAATATGAACTAGTTAACCGTGCTTAAATGTTGAGATCAAATACTGTTCTCTTGCAGTCAATATTTAATCTTTAGAATAAATTTGCACACAATTTTGTAGAAATTATAAAGGAGTAATTCAATATATCGTGTAGTATAATTATATAGTGTAATATAATTACAATTTAATAATATAATATATGATTATATATAATAATATAATTGTATAATTATATAGTATAATATAACCTTGTATTATATTAATAAGCAAATAAAGAGCATTAAGTATAATTATATAGTGTATTGTATAATTTTTTACAATATATTGTATATAAAATTCTATGGAATTAATATAAATTGTACAGGAATTATATCGTTTTATACAGAAAATTATATACAATTTTATCGACGTGTGAGGTAAATATAATTTATGCAAAAGATGATCTCACAGATCTCATACAATCTTATACAAATTATACAGGAATAATATAATTTATACGTAAATTCAAAATTTTGTCGTTAAATGCAATATAATTTGTATAGAAAATTATATACAATTATAATTTTATATGTATATAAATTCTCTTTTTCTTTTAAGAGAGGCTTATCCAAGAGTAAGTTTATTTTTGAAAATCAGTAAAAATAGCATACAAAATACTATCTTATAATAATAAAAACAATGTTTGTTCATTCAACGGTATGAACTCTTCGTCGTACGATGCATGAGAATAAGATATAATATAATAGAGTTAGAATTAGAACAGTATATATAAGAAGATGAAATAAGAATTGGAGTTAAAACAAAGAAGGAACGAAGTAAAGATGCATGTTGGAACAGATGACGCGATACGATAACATCCTGAAATTTCCACATCGACGTCTCAGTTATCGTCACCGTGGAGATCTTCAAGTAGTCATGCCATAACTCCATTAATTTTCGGAGTCCCCGAAGCTATATTCTTCGCGGAGCCGTCCCATCAAGTATCAAGTTAACAGCCCGGCGAACGGTAGAAATCCTTTCAAGTGCCGCTGATGAAATCCGGTAATAGCCTGTCGATGGTTTTGCAATGACAAGACGAAATTCGAACACGGAGCATAAAGCGCGATGGAAAAGATGCTTGGGAGTTCCGGCTGCTTCGGCAACGTCTACCGAAGACACAATATACCGAGGCGCGCCTTCTGCTTTAACATTTTCCGCAGAGGGTTTTTTACGGTCTGTCAGGCAAAACCGGCAGATTATTTTTCCGTTTTGCCCGGCAGCAGCTCAGAAATAGGAAGATGAGCCGACGAAGAGTTCTTTGGACCCGCGTGCTCCTGCGGTCCCTTTCGATTTCTCTTCTCCGCGACGGCGGCGACGCCGGCAGCAGCAGCACGTTCGTTCGTTCGTTCCTCCAAAGGGATTGCTCGCGAGTAAGCTCGGCAGCAGCTAAGGAGCTATTGACCCACGGGTACCTATCTGAACGTTCCTTCGAGATCGAGCACGTGAGAGGGAATTAGATATCAGTCGCCGATGGTCCGATGTTAACGGCTGCCCCCGATCCTAACGTACCGTGACAACCCGCTTCTTTGGGATTTACTCGCGCGTGCTCCGCGATTCTACGTAGATCGATTCGTAAGCCGCGGGAACGGGCAGATCCCGTACACGTTTATTTATCCCGTTTGCTCCGGTGTTCGGGCGCGCACACGCTGCCGTTTGTATTTCTGTCGGTATTAATATTTTCGAATTAATTAAAACAGACGTTTATTGCAAAAGTGTGCGACTCGTTATACCGGAGCAAAATTGTGCACACCGCGTGAAGGGAATGATGCAATTACTGTTGCCAGTGCCGGACGCGACGCGAGTTATTTTATAATTGTGCACGGTATATAGGCACAATCAAAAGGTTATTTAAAATTGCTCGAACACACAAATTTTCTGCGTTTAATCAGTATGCCGGGCTACCCGGTTTCAAGAACCGCGGCTGCGTCGGACTTCGATAGTTCCTTAGTAGTGGACCGCGGATTTTATTTCCGAGGAAAATGGGTAGGCGATGTTCAAAGTAGGAGGATTTAAAGGGTTAGAGAAAATTAACATGCTATTTTTCATTCATTCATGTTATTGGAACATAAAGACATTTTTAAGTGACTTGAAAAAAAAGTGAAAATTCGCTTCACTTGGAAACAAAATTAAAAGAACACTGAATTTTATCATAAAAATAAATACTACTACAAATTTATTATGTACTTTAATTGAAAAGTTTTTCAATCTCATATTTTCATTAATTTTTTACAAATTTAATGAGAAATAATAACAATAATAAATAAAGATTTTGTGAAACATGATAATCAGAACATTTACAAACAACGTTGGTATTTATTTAACAAGCTAAGAATAAAAGATTTTATCTGGTCTAGCCAAAAGAAACATATCGTTGCTCGGTACTAAAAGGATTAAAAATTCTTGTTATTGGTTTTCAGCAAAAATAGTTTAATAAGACAATTTTAATTATTAAGATAGTTACGTTTCGTTGACGCAATCGATCGTCGAGCAAAGTAATCCTATTTATGAAACGAAACCGAATCCCGTATCTTCGAAATCTCCAGCAGCAGTTTGTCCCTCCCCCCGTACCATTTAATTTCCATAGAAAAACATTTCCGTATCTACAAGAGCCTCGAGATAATCGACTTTTACGCACGCAACGCGAACGCGCCGTATATCATTTTAATCCTTAATTTCCAATTTATATAGGCCATCGGAAACGTGATACGCAGTCCGCGACGAAAAAAAAAGAACTGGAAATAAATCAATCTCTTTATTCTACGGCGGTCTAAACCAAACAATGGCGTCGAAAAACCAATCGACCGTTCGCAATAAAAATCTCGCAGTCGTGAGAAGAATAAATCGACCGCCTAATCCAATAACAATTCAAACCACACACGTTCGAGGAGAACGAGCGCCTTCGCGAGGCGATCAATTCGCTCGAGAACCAGAACGAAATTCGAATTTAATTAATCCTTATGCAAAATAAGAACTTCCTTCGCGTGTTCCGACAAGCTATTTGATTTTGTGTTGTAGAAACATAAACAGCTTAGAGTGTCGTTGACAATGAAATAGAAAGAAATATATTTCTTAATATTAATGTCTTTAAGATGTATATGAATATATTGATTTCTTTAAGATATATATTAATATATCGATTTCTTTGAAAAATATATTATTATATTAATGAAATTATAAAAAGCTCTTCGTAGAAAATAATTACATGAACTTACAAATTCAAGAAATGTTCTTGTTATTCCTCTAAAGCGTCACAAATATATAATTTTAATTAGCTGAAAATAAATAACGCAAGCGTATGTTGAAATTTTTAAAATCACATCACTGATTCGATTTCGATTTGCTCATTTTTGACATGATACCATAAAATCGATTTTTATCAGCAAGAAACCAGACCATTTACAGTAGCTAATAAGAAGACCACGGATTCCATTCATTTATGATAAAAATGAGTAGATCAAATACAAAACAGCAGAAATATTTAACGAATTTAAAAATACAACTGCATTATTTTTAGCACAATAAAATAATTAAAGAAGAAAGAAATGTCTACGTAGTTTTAGCATGGCACAATTAATGAGAAACAATTTTTATTTCGCATATAAATCTACAGTCTACTAATAAACCTCGTCCAATCATTAGATCACTATATTTTCCTCATTCACACCAAGAATGCATTAAACAAAATCAAACCAGTAAAATCGTTCGAAAAATTCAGAAATATCATCGCATTATTTCCATCTACTTAAAATGACTAACATATTACACACCCTCGCGCACACAACGCTTACTTCCCTTAACCCCTTGCACTACTCCTCCTTTCACGTTGCGTTGATTAGTACCTATTTCTCCTAAATCTTTTCCTTAATAGAACCAGATCATTTTTGTTTCTTATATTGTCTTCATTTAGTTTCGTTCCTAGACTTTGATAACAGAAGAATTAAACATGATTTCGATTTAGAAGTAATTAATGATATTCATATTTAACCCCTTGCCGTGCCATTTTCTTTAGAAATTTCACGATTAGAATTTCTTCGATCGCACTAAATTCTTAGATGAGAAAGGAAATTTTATATTTATCGTGTGCTTATATCTACTTGAATGTTTAAATATTGGTAACGAAAGAATAAAATTTGATTCCCAGTTAAAGGAACGCATGAGTATTCATACCTAATAGATTATTACTAGAAATCTCCATCACGAGTCTGACTCGTTAAAGTACGGCAAGGGGTTAATAGATCTTGCAAGAAATCTTTATCGCGTGTCCGACTTGTTATTACAGGGCAAAGGGGTTAAGAATCCAGCCTACTAATCACTTAAAGAGACAATTTCCCTAAACAGTACACAACTCTCGTCCCTACTCATTAGAATGATACGGACTCGAGGCCGACGAATCTGAGCAAATGCAGCGGTCCGGCATCCCCGTTCCGCAACAAATTGCATCAGACAGCCCGCCAAACGGCGAACGAGCTCGCACCCTCCACCCCCCCCCCCCTGCTGTCCCGGCCGAAAGATCCCTTGTCGCCGTTGCGAACGCTAATATCGTGTGCTCGGCGAACACCTTACGCGACGAGGCCTACTCAAATATTCATTGGCGTCGTAATATCCGGTTCCTTGGTCGCCGCGCGCCTCCAGCCAAAACTGAGGGGGATGATTTTTCCCATAGCGGGCATCAAGTTGTTTGGAAGGGTAAGGAGAGAAAGAGAAGGCCGGGGTTGCGCCGGAGATACGTCTGGCTGGCGTGAGGGGCTGCGGGGGGTGGCTTTCGTTCGTTCGTTCGTTCGTTCGTTCGTCGGTGGCGGAGGAGGAGGGTTGCCTGGATCGCGTGTGGGGGTAGATCTTGCGCCGTCCAATCCAGCTGGCAGCATCCCTCGGCACCCCATGGCCCGCCGAGCGAAAGCGCTGCCAGTCATTCGCGCGGATCCAAACCCGCGGGGTCTGTTCCTGCCTTGCGGGATCCTGTGGCATCCCCATCGGTGTCTCATTCGGTCCACGTTGTCCTGCGACCGCGACGCAGCTGCGTGATACTCCTTGGCCGTGACAGTGCAGTTCGCCGATACGCTCTGAAGAAGACCGAGGCTCTCGGGACGTTTCGTCGTCGCGGAGACGAATTTGCGAGCCGACGAACCGAAGGTCTTCATATATAATTGTCACGTTGAGTGCCGCGGGTCGCACACTTGTGCCGTTGGGTATCGAGACACTTGAATTTTTTCTTAATTATGCTCGATCGTGGCAGACCAACTCTTTAACCCATTTGCGAGCACACGATGCTTGTTAACGCTTCCTCTGCGGGACACTGTGTCATGCTGTTTCGCTTGGAACTAGATCAGTTTTTAAATAAACCTCTCTTGGAAACTAGCAAAATTATCGTGGTCCAGACATTTTCAAATACGTTTCAAAACATTGTTTTCCTTTATTGGAACTCGGGATGTCAGCTCGGAGTATATCGAAGTTAATTGTTTATTTAATTCTTCGCGCGATAGTATGAGTTTTTATAGGAAAGAAATATAGGAGATTTTTACCCTATGTGATATCATAGTTATTGCTAACACTGATTGAGAAATTATGCACATGTTGTGCACTTGATCATGACTTTGTGTGGCGAGTTGCATGGCTATGGTTAACTAATGTAGAAACTAATCTAGAAATTAATATAGAAACTAACCTTAAAAATAGTTTACTATTTGATGATACCTGACATTCATCCCGCGTGGTTGCAAATGGGTTAGCACGAGTCTCCTTGATACGCGATTTCAACCCTTCATCGCGCGTTGTAGGTTTTGTACTAAGCTTTTCAAGGATTTGCAATATAAAATGAAATTACGAAATGCAAATGACTTTTCCAATTTTGGTATAGTTCGACTGATACTGAAATTAGCATTGATTTTCTAGAAACTTTGCTAAGATACAGTTTGTGACAGTAGTGTCGAAATATTTATGGAATATACTATGATTATCCATCGAGGACCTATTCAAAAGATTTTCAATTATTCTATTATAATAAAAGGAATCTTGATCAACCCATACGAAATTGTTAGTTTATATCACTGTGGATAATTGATTGAAACGACCGAAATGATTATTGCCATTAAAAAATTCAGTGGAAAGTTCTCAACTGAACATTGTATGCTCTAAAAAAAATTATAAAATCGTCGACGGTAGATAATATGTTAATAGTTTAACCAGTTATTTGTTTTAGACGAGTATACTCGTCATAACAGAAAATTTTGCCATTTTTTTCAGGACGAGTGTACTCGTGTAAAGCAACTAACTGGTTAAAAAGAATATTCTTGATTAAACTATATATTTTATAAAAGTGTTGTAGGATCAAACATATACAATACAATTACAGTAACTCGCGTATTTTTCAAAGAGATTGCAACAGCTAAATGGTGAACTATTAGGATGTAAATGCGCCGACTTTTGTTAAAACATTACAGAAAATGTTATCTTCTGTACAGTTACTAGGAAAACGAGTTCATAATCAAGGCCTCGATTCAATTGAGATAGGAAGTTGGTTAGACCAGTTGCGTCGCCGATAAATATTTTTACAGTGCTGTGAACACGAATGGAACCTCGGTTATCCAAACGAATGAAGAGGACATGGCTCTTCGAATAACAGTACAGTGCTGGATTAGATCCTAATCATGGATCAATTTAGATTGAAATGTTTAAATGTGAAACATGTTTGATAGTGATGAAACAAGTACCGGATAATTGTGGTTCTATCCCGTTTCTGTTTGCATTCAGAGAACAAGTTCTAGGAATACGTGTTCTTGAAGGGTTGAAATTAAATTAAAGGGAAAAACTCGATAAATATCGTTGACTAAATGAAGTGAAAACTGCAGTATTGCTAGAAATTGCTAACGCTTCGACTGTCACATTACCCTAATGATTTCATAAAAGTAAAGTATTATTTGATACTCAAGTTATATATTCCAAATGATCTTATATTTTATGAATACGAATTAAACGAACGAGATATATACGTGAAAAATTAATATTCTAATATCAGCAGATAATTTCGACGTACTTTCAGCAATCATTTTCTAATTAAACGTGGCAATCGAAGTGCTAAATTCTTTCACATTAAATCTGAATATTATTCAATTCTTCTAAATTGAAGCTATTTACTTAAAAATACTATCGCTTTATTTTCACCCGATTAAAATGATTAACGGGCGAAATCACAGTCTGCATACTTTCTGCATCTTGTAATCAACGTAGGAAAATTTTATTTTGCACAAAACTCCGCTGTAATCAGTGCTCTGGCGAACCGAGAGATCCAGCAACGCGGTGAAACCGCGAGTTCGCCAAATAAGAAGGGCACCGCGTAAATCCTCGCGGCACTCAACGCGTTAATCGATTCCCGGATCAAGCGCCGAGGATAAAAAGGCGAAAAAAGAAAGCGTCCTCTCACGCTCGGCGTCCTCGAGCGTCTTGAATAATGCAGCTTCTACAGTGGATTCTGGTTCTCGCGTTGATCGCGGGAAATCGGGAGAGCGAATGGAAACGGACAGCCGGCAAAGGCCTGGTCTCTCTCTCTCTCTCTCTCTCTCTCTCTCTCTCTCTCTCTCTGCGCGGAGTCCACTGTCGGGGGGAAGCTGTCGTTCCTGCGCGCTCTCGACAGCCTCTTGAATTTTGCATACTCTTCCACGCTAACCCTGGAAAATCGGATGTTCGCGTCCGACTCGTTCGTGGCTCCTCCGCGCAACGAATTCGTGTTTCGGCTGTGTCCAAACGATCCCGGATACCAATATCGATATCGACGGGGTAGAGCGTGTCTGCGAGGTATTCGGCTGACGACGTCGCGCAGACAATGCGTCACGATTGCCCGGCTACCAGCCACGACCTGGTACCGCGTGCCGGGTCACCGTTCCAAGGTCACGAATCTGCCTAACGATCCTTTGAAGTTACGTGACGCTGCCGCCCCTCCCCGGTCGTCGTCGACGGCTTCCGTCTGAAAATTGAACGTCGACCGGCGAGCGACAGAATCGACAAATCCTTTGTAGAATCGAATACTCGGACCGAGTTTGACCTGGCTCGAACTCGCCGCTTTCGGTAGCGTCACGTGTTTCAGATTGTAGAGCGGAGTGTTCTACATTTTGATCGAGTTTCGTATCGCGAACGAATACGGCGGAACGAATTCGTCGGATGGTAATGATTTTGCGAAATTTAGAGCGAAGATTAAGACGAGATCGAGATATCCTTCGGGGAATCGAAAGTAGGAGGGGCGCACGGTGCGTTCAGTTGGTTAAGGAGGAAATTCGTAACTTTTACCAGATTTTTTATATAGAAATGTTCTCCCTAATTGATGAAAGGAGCCTGAATTATTTGTTGAATGTAATAGCTTGTTGGTAATCTTTATCATTGCAGTTAAGTGTTACGGTGAATTATTGATGGAAATATCTTCTTGCAATTTTATTCAAACTTCCTGAAAAATTATAGGGAATAGCTTGTTATTTGGTAGATGCGTTCTATATAAATTGTTATATTAATAAAAGAAAATTAATATTTATTTTTAGTACAGAATCTAGATTGAAATTTCGTTGTCCTTTAAATAATTTCAGTGGCTCCTTAATAGTGTATGAATAACGTAAAATTCTTTTAATTTCCGTAAACTCGTCAAACAAGCTACATACTATATTCGATAGCAGCTTCTATAGTAGATTAATTCATTCAATCATCTTATACACGTTCAACAATTCTATTTTTATTCACTAAAAAATCGATCCACCGATTTTCGTCCATAAAACCACGCACTATGCGTCGTCGAACGAAATCAAAATTCAGCAAACTTGAAGTTACCGCTCGCGGGAACGTCGCGTGTCCGAGACATTGTCGCGTCACGATCAAAAGGGTTGCGCGTGGAGGAGTGTGAGAGCGAATAAATTCTGAAAAGTTGACAATTCCATGTAAATTTAGGGCGGCCCAGTGAGTCGTGCGCGACGAAACGTTCTTCTGAGAGCACGGTCCCCGTGATCGTCGACAGTGAAAAAGTCATCGACGAGAGCAGAGAGGGGGGACTCTGTCGGGTGACACCCGGGTCCCCGGAACTCTGTTGGATGAGCTGGTGTGTTGTCGTGCTGGAAGATAATCGGTTAGCAACCTGGAGTGCCAATGCGGATCACGTGTGGCGCCCGTCTTCATGGGGATGGGCTTCAACGATAAGAAGCTGAGGAGATTACGAAAATTGCGGCTCTTTGGCCGCGCCAAAGTCTACCTCACGGTCCGCTGGCCGCAGCTGGTGGGTGCTTATAGCAATCGCATGTACATTTTCCTGCAGGGATACCGAAACGGCGCAGTTTCCCGATAATTGAGACCGCGGACTCTCTCTTTCTCTCTCTCTCTCTCTCTCTCTCTCTCTCTCTTTCTTTACCAGTTTTCCAGCGAACGTACGGCTTCTCGCGTGTGCCGACAGGTTGATCGAATATCCGGGAATTTTCGTCGCGTGCACGCCCCGACAGCAACTCGCGACTAGCAACATTTGAAATAGAAATCGTAAACAATCTAACCCCGATCAGACCTGGGAACAGTAGCTCGCGGGAAGATCGGCACGCTCGGTTTTCCAGATCATTGAAATTATAAGAAGCAAAGGGCAAATGTGGCGTAGATTTTTATTCGAAAGATTAACGAGCAACTTCTACTGTAGAAGGATTGTCCACGCTCCTTTTTAATCTATGTACGCTTTTACGTGAAAATGTTTCTATAGGCTTGTGATTAGATAATAATTTAACAGCGATATAATGGAAGACAAACGTATATTCTTTGATAATAATGTCAAGATTGGATTCACCTAAACCTCGTTCGATTTTTATTAGAGTACAAGCTTCGGTAGAAAAATTTATCTAAACAATTTTTATGGAAACATTTTTGTAAGAATTTGTCATGCACTCAATTTTATGGAAACTAGTTTGTATATACATATTTATAGAAATTAATCACATCTAAACGCGACAGACGTATAGTCTTTGATAACAGTAACAAGATTGGATTTATCTAAACTTCGTGCGATTTTTATTGGAATACATGCTTGAGTAGAGAAATTTATATAAACAATTTTCATGGGAACATTTTTGTAAGAATTTGTCTTACACGCAATTTTATAGAAGCTAGTTCGTACATACATTTTTCTATAAATTGTTCGCAGAAATATTTTCATAATATCAATAACTACGGAAGAAAGGATTTAGACTACTCAGATAATTCTATCGTTAAAGAATTTCGTCCTTTCATACTATCCGATCGTTAACTGAAATGACTTCAAGTATTCCGAGTATGTTATTCCACGCTCCACGTTCTCGCCTTATATTTGTCTACTTTGCGTTCAAACACCGGCCAAATTTTCAGCAAGTCTGCAGCTACTTCTAATTTCGCGTAACCAATACGGTACGGTAGGGTAATAGTCGCGATGGGCGGGGCGAGTCTGTGACAGAGAAAACGCGAGAACGCTTAGCATTGCTTTTAACAGTTGGTACGCTGACGGCGGGGGAACACGGGGGAAGTTCGACGAAATTAATTCGAAGCTGAACTTGCGCGTCCAATTTCAAAGCTTGCCGGATTATTTTGAAACGGGGATAACAGGACGGGGCGCGGCGGGGCAACCTAATTTCCCGGGGATCCCAAAAACGGAAAAATGAAAGAGTCGGCTCGCGTGGCGGCATCGCGGGGAGCGCGGTATCCAGGTGAAAGCTTAATTAAGCTTGACGATTATTAGGGAACGAGGCTGCAACCGAGGTAAACGATCGCACGGTTCAAAAGGTGGATCACGTAGAATGCGTAGATTTCCCGTGGAATAAGCGTTCCGGCTAACAGCCTGCGAAAACCGAGATAATAGGCGACTACCCTCCCGCCCCCGCCCCTCCCGAGACCATAGAAAAAGCTTATTTTCCCGCTCTTTTGTTAATAACAATTTCGAGCCGTGGTCGGAACGGCGATCGTTTCGACGTGACTTATTTTGATATTCGCCGCGTGCTCCGACCCCGGGACATTTAAATCGCGAGCGAGCTTATTTTTTATCTAGCCATCTCGATGAATTACCGCATTAAAGTTCGAGGAATGGCACCCTTTCGATTCAGCCCGGGGCCATTTTTATCAAGACGTTTTTATTAATGACCGCAATTAGGATTCTACCCGCGCGGCACCAGTTCCGCCCAACTTGGACAATCCTTCATTTGCCTTTTTCATGGGGTATTACGCCCCTCCGCGGGATGAATTTTCCCGCCATTTTTTCGACACCCTAAACGACCGTGTCCAAAACTTCTGGTCCTCGCAAAAGGTTATCGATCGCGTTCCGGCTATCCTCGATTTTTTTTTTATTTATTCGCCGTTCGTTTTGACGCGGTCGCTTTAATTACGGGGTCATCGGCGACCACGTGTTCTATTGAATAAACATGGACGGCGCGTGTATAAATATATTAATAAATTACGAAGAGGGAATACGAAGCGTAGGACGACGTATAGTACGATCAACAGGTTTGCACGTTATTTTCTCGTGAGACGTAACCGGTATTATTATGATTGAAGGAGGTCGCTATGTTTATTGTTCCTTATCGGACAGTTATTCTCGAGATTTTTAATACCGCGTACACGCGGGTGAAAACGTCGACGATTCGCGCCGCGAGATTTGACACAGCTGAGCCCATTGTCGCCACGGCATTATCCATTAATAGGTGCAATTAAAATTCCCGTCGCGCGCAGACAATTTTTTCGGCCGGGAAAATATTGGAGCCCGTTACGCTTACTCTTATTATACCTCACCGCTCGGTAAATATGCTTGGAATTCTTCTGGGTTTTTAGAGATTTCCCGCCGCGGAAGTCCCTATCGCTTGACGTACACGGAATCTTTTCCCCCCGTCCTAGTTAGAGTGCTCTCCAAGTGGCGTCTGCAAGACGAAAGATTTGCTACTTATAATCCAGAAATTCCGACCTAAAGAGGACGAGCCTTTTACGCTCGGTGCCACCTTCATTTTTAACATCCTTTTATCCCCGCGGCGTTAGATCGTTATTTATTTTCTAGATCCTCCTTAAATCGCCTGTCATCTTTTCCTTTAAATCGTCTTCGAGTTCAGTTTTTTTTTTTTAAGATTCAAGCATGGAACTTTTTTATTATTATACGTATATCTGCTGCTTAAAAATTTTGCAAAAAGATTTTGCGAAGAAATTCGAACTTGCCATTATCTATTATATATCTTTTTCTTGCAAGTTCTCGTCATTTACTGGAATATTCATAATAACTTGTGAATTCTTTTTCAATTTTTCGGATTTTCCTAATGTCATCGTTTAGAATTAACTACAATGCTTTTAAAATTGATCTATCATTAATTAAAAATATTCCACGATTTTAGTATTTCGTATTATTACGAATATAACAATATTATCATTAGTTTTAATATTTAGTAGTTTTGTTAATATGCGAAACAGAAGTTTCCTCTAAATTATTCTCTCGCAGTAAATAATTTTGACGTTTCAAAAGTAAGTTTTCCAAAAAATTAATCAGTTTATTACGAATTTAATTATACCGCAAAACACGTAATGAATAAATAAACATACGCACAAGAGCATAAGCTGTGGAATAGCGTAAAAGTCAAATTTTTATCGGCGATTATTAAGCGGGAAATTTAAATCGAAGTTAACGCTGCGTGAAGTTACGAACCCGTCGATAGTTTCGCTACAAAAATGCAACACAAAACGAAACCATGCTGCTAAACGGTATAATAACTGCGGACACGGTCGAATTTATTTTGCCGCGGCGTGGCGCCGCATAAAGAGGAATCAAATTCTTGTAACAGCAATTCCGCGGCTTTCTCGCCGGCGTTCTCTTAATCCGATTCAACCGGGCCGCGGCGCCCCGGGATCGAATTTAAACGGGACTTTTCCCGCCTCGAGTTTCCACGCCAGCGAAGCGGCAGTTGCCCCCGGAAAATCTGTCGACCCTCTTGGCCGCAAGCCGGCCAGCATCGCGACCAGAATGCCAAGTGTCCGCATCGCGTGCATCTTTGGACGCATCTCCACCCCCACCCCGGATACTCGGCCGCTGCTCGGATATCCGGGATGCGTAACGTTCTTGCGCAATGTTGCACCCCCTCCGAATAACCTTGGAATAATCCGCAGATTGTTTATTCGCCCAAGAATCCCCGGCACGCCACGTCAATGGAACCTATCCGTGTCGGAGAGTCGATGTCGCTGGCTTTTCGCTGCGATTCGTTCGTTCTGCGTTTCGGGCGCAGCACTTTCGGAACGTTTCGAATTATTTTGAAATAGAAGATAAATGTTTAAACAGTTTGGTGTATTTCAACCACGTTTACGCGTTGTTTATTTCAAGGAATCCGACGGAACGGGGAAAGGTACATTCGAGTCGATAATTTGTTAATTCGCGGTCGTTCAGATTGTGATGATACATGCGTGAGGTATTTGTTCAATAATTATGCGCTGATTGCGACAAATATTACAATGCAACTCGTTAAAAATCGGTGTAAATATCTTATCGTATCTTTTATTAATATAAAACAGCTGCTTTTAGTGATTTGTAAATTAGAATAATAAAAAAATCTGCGTAGCACAGTAGAAGTTACTATACAACATCTAACGCTATTTTAATACAATCACCGAAAAATAGAGAAATAATTTGTCATTTAGTAAAATAACTAAAATACCTGGCTGGATTATTCGTAAAAAGAATATAAAAGTAAGCCCGCACGAAATGAGGTTCGAGCATATTGTACAAATTTATCTATTTCGTGGTTCGCTTGAACGAAAAGTTCCTTCGAAAACCACTAAAGAAAGTTTGAAAATAAATCTTGATGCCAACGTTTCCCTTCAATCATGATCAACATCCGCCGTAGCATTTGTCCAAGTTGTACGGTCACGGTGAATCGCGATCGACAGGGCGCTTCGCGGTTTAACGACGCGCGAGTACGGCCGATTGAATCGGATCGAATCGGATCAGGCGAAGCCGACCGACCGCAAGTTATTTCGTTGCCGAATTAAATCCGACACGCGGGCCAGCGAGCTCCACGCGATTCTGATTGGCGATGACTTTCTCAGGAATAGCCCGAGTACTCCGAAATGATTCGAGACGTCGAATCCAATAACGCGATCGGGCTAAATCAATTTCCTAATGGAGCAGACACTGAAAAATTCAACGTTTCATTCCGCGGGTAGCGGAGGAATCCTCGTAACAAGGCGGCGCCGATCGATTCGGCTTCGAAATATGCAGGGATTCCTAGCTGTTCCGCGAATTTATTCAACGCAACGATACGGTAACGACCGCACGTAGACCCTGCAAATTCCGGCGGGGGAGAACGTTTATTCTTTTACCCGGGGATCCCGGGGAGCCCGCCATTTTCTGATTTCGCGAGAAACTGAATTCCGGGCATCTCCGCGCGGGCGCGCGCCCGCGCGCCGACGATGCAACGTTGCCCGCGGACGCGTTAAATATATTTCTTCGATCCCGGACGTTCTCCTTTACTTTATCATCGGAATTTACTCGAGCTACGCGGCGCGACCGACGACGCCGCGCATCCACCGGAACCCTTCTTCCGCGAGACAATGTTGCTTTTCATCTAATTAAGCCGCACAATTTATGGACGGCCTCCCGGAACGCCCGGAATTTCATTAAGGCCCATTGGCAGATCTTTCGGACGTACGCTTGCGTTCCGGGCTGCTCGCGGCCGTGATAAAATCGTGTCGAAAATTATGACGTCGCCGATCGGCTCCGACTTAGCCGGAAATCCTCCGAAACTCGGACCTCGTGTTTCGCCAGCTGCCGGATCGCAGCCTCCGTGTTCCGAATCGCGTCTCGTTTTTCCTGTTCTTGGTCCAGGTGTCGGAATTCGATCGATTCGAATATATGAAAATGTCTTTCCAAGTAGGCTTTAATATCCCCGGCAGTTTCTTAGAATCTTTTGGTGATATTTGAGTATGTTATTTTTAGCTCTGCTGTTCCTTTCAGCAATAGAAACTGCAGTTATCTTGCTGCTATTTTATTATTATTATTTTTATTTATTTAGCTTTGATGTCTTTGTTGTAGGTTCAGGACTTTTGTGTCGGTAAATATTGCATATTTACAAATTACTATTAATTAGTGATTTATAATTGCCGAGTAATTAAATGAATTTACGTTGAAAGATTGCGATCTTGATGAGTTAGTAGAGGAGTGTATAGATTTTTAAGTAATTAATGTATATTAATAAGGCTTGTTTAAATTTAATTTTCTGACCGTCGAGGACAGCGTAAATTGAATTTTATGATCAGAGAAAGTATGTTTGATGCACGATAAGCATTTTGATTAAATTAATGTTTTAAGATGACATTAGAAGACGACAAAATGTTTTGCATATCAGTTTCCGCTGTTGTGTTGCATAATAATTGAAAACATGTAACGTCCTCAACTTCTTTAAAATATTTTGGTACTGAAGTCTCAAAATTACGTATGTAAGACTATTTTGGTAAATTTTGACAGAATTTTCATATAGATCTGAATATAATACCACGCAATCTCAGTATAAATGACACACCATTTAAAGATTAATATTATTTCATATTAAAATATTAAATTCTTGTATTAGGAAATAATCGAAACAAAAGAATATAAATTTCCTTTTATACTAAAACAAAGAAAAGAATAACAATTTAAATATATCTTATATGATAAATATAAAGTCAATTATGCCCGGAAATAAGCTAAATGCACAACAGTTAACCGATAAAATAATATACTTAATTAATTACCCAAAATTGGGTTTTATAAGTACAAAAGATCATTGTTACATCACGAGAGGACAATTCCCACCAGTGGAAATCACAAAATTGTTTGCAGAAGTAAAACATTGAGTTCGTTCGATTGTCATCGAATGATTCGAATACCAGCTGACGGCTAGACCGAACACTTTGCATGTAGGCAGGAAATGGGTCGGATTAACATATAGGTCATCGAGCATCGCGAATTTCAGCCGTGTACCCGAGAGAACCCGGAAAAACAGTAGACAGCGAAGCTGGTCAGAAATGAATTATTGAAATTCCGTGACTCCGCTTGCCAAGGAATCCTCGACGTCGAAAACTCAAAATTGTCTCTCGCGGTTTTACCTTACTAAGAAAAAATAAATAATATAGGCAACGGCTCGTACAATGCTCGCGCGAACGATTAATCATCGGACGCGTCTGGGATCCCTCCCGTTTCCGGAATTCAAATGGAACACCGCGTATAACCTCCGAGGACGTTCAAATATTTCTTGATACATTTCCGGCCCGATAAACTACAATCAGGTGCGAGGATTCCTTTACCGCCGTGGCGGGACACGAAACGCGTCTCCAACTTGACGGGTTTCCCTCGTAAAAATTTCCACGGCGAGCTTACACTTACATATCCTTCTATTACCTTCCTCCTTTTTTTTTTCTATCGGCAACGTCGGCGATAAAAATTTCCACGCCGGCGCGACGGCGCGCGGGGGGACAAAAAAAATATTTCAGTTTTATTACGCGAATTTCCGCGATCTATTGTTCCACGTTCTACGACTCGCCGGAGCGGCGCGCACACACCGACAAAAAAATCCCCGGGAAACTCGAGCCGCGTTCCTGTTTTTTTGATGATTATTAGTGGACTGTGCGACTTTTATGCGAAATAAAAATTAATCCTGTAACGCTGTTCCGTGTAATATTTTAACAGTTTCGATTTGAAAAGTTTTCTCGTAGACGTATAAAATCGTACAATGTAATTATTGCGGAATGTTTTGATATTGTTGGAAAAAGGAGCGAGTAACGTTTAAAATGACAAAATTGTAGCGAGAGGAATATCGAAATACTTTGTTGTATTAATTCCATCGCAGCTTCGTTTCCAATAATTTCCTGGCGGTTGTAGAAAATTTACATTTCTCGTATATCGAGATTTATTTTAATATTTCAATGTTGGTCAATTTTATTTCTATTTAAAGGGGATAGTTCACTTAAAATTCCAATTAATGCAAAAAGTTCTACTTTCCTTATTAATTCCAGTTTTCTTATTATATTTAAGTGTCTTAATTGACAGATAAATCTCGTCAATATAATATAAAAATATAATATGAACGCGTTAAAAATTCATGAAAGGAGAACCGAATTTTATCACGTCTTCAGAGAAATACTTCATCGCGGAATTCGTACTTAACAAGCCATTGCCGGAAGTCTCCATGACGAGTCATTCTCGCACGGCGATAAGTTAAGTAGAGAACTTCGTAGAGTTGAGGAAAAAATCCATTTTCCTCGAGATTTTTCCGATTCCGTGGGAGGAGCGCGGAGAGTGGAAATGTTTGCGTCCGCCGGAGATGACTCTTTCGCGCTCGAATGAAAACGCTCTTTATCCGGCCGGTTGCTCTGTCCTTTGAAAAAGCGAGACGGCCGCGGCCGCGCGCAACTTGTTTTCCATCGCGGAACTTTTCCGCGACGGAACTTTAATTCGTCCGACGCAATTCCGCGAGCCTTTTCAGCGGGCGGGGAGAGCTGGCTCCACAAATTCCAGGCTTTTCTATCGGCTCGTAACTCGCGTCCTCGCACGCAATTTCTTCCGTTTCCTGACAAATTCCTGCAGTTTGCTCGCGCCGGGCCGTCCGGGGTTAGGACCGGTCCACCGTTTCTCTGATTGATCGCGAGATTCAAATTCCCGCGAAGGCCATAGGTGTCCGCGGAATTACGAAAAACTGGATGGGCGCGCCGGCGTTCCAGCGTCCGTTTCCGGGCACCGGCCCGAGGAAAATATCGTTTCCGCTGCGAGCTCGTTTCGAAGTCCATGGGATCCCCAGCTCGGCACGGCGCGGCGCGGCGGTACGCGCTATGCCGGAATAACGTGCGAAGCCGTAAATGCTTCGGCTCGTTTCGAACCGTACCTACGACATTGCGAAAAGATATTTTATGCGACGCGTGAGGCTTGCATTCGTGCATTGAACTTTGCGTTTTTAGAAATCAGTTTTTGGTTTATTCAGATATTAACCGTTACATTTTCTATGCCCACCATCGAGAAATATTTAAAATACGTTTCAGATAAATGGTGGTTCTAATTAAACTGCAGATCGTAAAATAAAAATTGTCTGCATCTGCAAATGACAGAAATCAAATTGAAATTTATTTCTTATTTTACAGTTCTGATGAATTTACTGTTCTACCTCTGTTTCATCAAAATCTATAGTTCTTCTTTTACTTAAAATATAATCTGACTAATAATTAACGATTATAACTTGTTAGTTACTATAAATTAAATTTTGTTCTCTATTCAATATATTATTATGTTTCAATCGCATGTCGTGTACTGCTTTTGCATCAAATAATATTTTAACGATATTTCTAATATTTCTTCAATATTAATCTTCGATATTTCACGCTTTCACATGTAATTAATATTAATGATAATATTACAGAATTTTTGACACGCTCAAAATTATGTAATTATTGCTCGATGTTTCTATTTACCGTCTACAGAAAAAAGTACGTATAAAGTGTAAAGAAACGCTGACCTTAATAAACAATTCATTGAAAAGCCTGACAATGGCGAGCACTCGTGGATATTAATATTGTTCCGAAAGTATTCATTTGTGGTGGCAGACTACTTGTGCGCGCATCGAATTACGTGGGTGTATAATTAACTCGAGATTTGTATCGCGGTAAAGTTGGCCGAAAGTAGGTTACCAGGTAAAAAATGGTAGCTCCCTCCCCCCCTCCCCCTCACGTTTAACAAAAAGGCAACGTGACCGTGTAACTACAACGAAATAATCTTTTAAAAAGCGAACACACCGTACGTCCCGGGCTCTTTCCACAACGAAAGTTGCAGGAACCCGGTCGAGTATCCGTGAATAAAAATTTTACACGAACGGCGCGGTTCGCATTTCTTTTATAATTACCGCTGCCGTGGTATCGCAACGGTTTCCTATGAACTTAAAAAGAAATTCATGAAATTTGTGGAGGTTATTTTTTTTAATGGTTAGAAATTGCGACTTCTGGATTACAATTAAAAGCTTTATGGCCCACGGCCGGCTGCGGAAAAATTTGCAACGATAATGAAGCCGCGTAATATGAGAAATATTTTATTCTCTATCGTTATTCGTGTTAAGGCAAGAGATTTGGAAATGAACTTTATGGTACGGCCGACCATCTGTGAGCTTTTCAGCAGTTCGTTTAGGGTTATTGCAGTCTCTTTAGCGGACCGGTCCGCAGCCAACACGTGGCACATAAAATTAAATAGATTTCAGGATGATGAAGATCGTGCCATCATTTAGTCTCTCAGGTCCAAGAAGCCCTGCGATAAAGTCCCAGGACTAAGGAAAAAGGGAATCGGCCGCGGCGATCCTGACCAGCTGGAATTTCCACGCGTTGCCAAACACCCGTCCACCCGCGAGTGCAAGCGGACCGCCCAGTCATCCCCATCACAGACAACGTGCTGCGGGCACATTGGAAGGGTTGGCCAGGTTTTCCTCGACTCCGGGAAAGGGAGGGGCGCTTAAGGCCCAAAAGAGTGGTTGAGGGAGAATAGTCGCGGAAATCAGAATAGATGCAAACGGTACAGTTTAGAATAAATCAGAGCTTCAGACAGAATAGATTATAGCTTCAAACAGTAGACATCATAGTTTAACCCTTTGCACTCGAAGCCATTTTAATCGTAAACGTGTAATAATTTACCTGGCTCATAGTATTTCTATTCTATGCAATAAAGTGCACGATATTAACGAAACTAATTAAACTTTCAGTTTTGCGTACAACGCGAGATAGGAAAAATTATCACGTATTGCAATTGAAAATAATCGACTCCACTATGGTACCTAATTTTTATTGTAAAAGAGCTTCGAGTGGATTTATAATAATTTTTCGTGGATCATATACCGTGTTCAACATCAAGGTTTCAATTAATTTTGTAAGCGATTTTGTAACAGTGGAAGGAACAATGGACAACCGTTTGTGACAATAATTGTGAAACGAAGCTTATTGTATTAATACCTTGCGAACTGTGAATTCTTTGTGGAAGTAAATCTTGGAAAATGCTCAGAATGCTTTGGAGCGCCATTATATAATAAGCAAATTATGATATAAATTATGCATTTATAACAAAAATGAATAGATCGAGTACAAAACTATAAAGACGTTAGTTGAATTTAATACATTATTTCCGACTTGATAATTAAATAAGGAGATAATTAAAAAAAGGAAGACATTAGTATCTACCTTAACATACCTCACATTTTTCACAACTAACTTAGACAATTTATATTGATAATTAATTAATAATAACGTCTTTGCCTTTTCTCTTCTTATTAACCCCTTACCGTACTTTGACGAGTCCGACTCGCGATGGAAATTACTGGTAATAAATTATTAAGTATGGATGTTATTCTGTTCTTTAAAATTGGAATAAAATTCTAATCCCTTGTTATTAATGTTTAAGTATTCGAGTAAATTCAGGCACGGAATAAATGTTAATGTTCTGTCCCTTCTAAGAAACTATATCAATTGAAGAATTCTTAATCGCAGTAATTGTGAAGAAAATGGCACGGCAAGGGCTTAATAATAATAGAATCTTTGCTAATGTCATATAAAAACTAAAAAAGAGATACGCAGTGCACGTGTCGAAATTAAAATAAACTAGCGATGATCTTGGACACTGGACCTACCGAACTCTAAACAGTGAATATTGTTTCATAATCTCGCCATAATTCGATTTATTTAAACTTTGTACAATTTCTATTATATTATATGCTTGAATAGATTATCTAAAAATTACTCATTAAAACATTTTTATAAAATCAGGAATTGTAAAGGAAAAAATTAGAAAGCAGTGATCAGTTTTCAACTAGAAAAATAGAATGGGCTTTCATCGGAATCGTGCATCTTTGTACGATATCCAATTAATTGATGTCACCAGGCGACTCGCATTGTAATAGAAGTTTCCCGTTTGCAATTGCATCTTTGGCGAGGTCGTAAACGGCTAACCCCCCGGCCTCCCGTAGACAGCCTTTCTATTCCGAGTAATTTAGTTAAAGCAATCTGCGATTAGGGGCCCTTCTGACGAGATAGCTCGTTCCACGGGTGCCGAAAGAGGGTGCGGATAGGGGCGGCGTAGTCTACTAGACAAACGGATAGATACTTCCCTTACGGGCAACAGCTTACCTCGTTATAATGGATCTCATTACTTTTATCGCCGGGACATACATCTAGCCGAACTCGAAATTGCCTGCCGCTTCTTCCGCCCGGTTCTTCCGCACTTCTCGCGCGGCCGTAGTTGCCCTGTGCTACCAATCTACATGCAAAAATTCTGGATGGCTCGCCCCCGTCCCCCGGCGCCATCTGGGCCTCCTAATTTACCCCGAAAATTGCACCAAACGGGATAGATATCGCCGGGTTTATGGCAGGGCAATATTCCGCCGCCTAGTCCCGCTCGGCTGCCTAAGCTCCTTGACAGTCGTCCCCACCGCATGATTAACGCTCGTTATCGATCCTGAAACGAAACGTTCCGCTATCAATCACAATGGAAATTCCATTTCGCTTTTCTACGGCGCAGTTATTACCCGCGCAGTTAATCGAAGAGACCCTACAAATGTAATTGCGATTCGTCTCTGTTCACTGGCAACGCGAATCGGTCTTCGCGTTGATGGAGCACTGCGCGAAACGTTCGCGCATGATACGCTTAAAATTGTTGCATGGACAACGGCGCAGAGCTTCGATCTTTGTTACGTGTATTCAGCTTGGGTTAGTTTATAATTGCGTTATTATTTATATGCTCATATCATCGTAATTGTTACGAATAAATATTTATCCGAGACAATTGCCCGAATGTATTCGTTTTAGTCGGATATTTTATTCGAATAGAGATTCCAAAATTATTCTATTGTTATTATTAATAATAATAGTAGATATAATTTTTAATTGTTTCCGTGTTGAAGATATTTATACGAATATTATCAGGATCAGTAATATGCTACGAGCGAATGCACTTAGATGAAACAAATGCATAGAAAATACGAGTTCGTAAGAAACGTCTGCGTCGTTGCGCAATAAATAATAATGACGTCCATAATTGGAAGATCGATATCGCAGATGAAACGCTCTATTTTTCAATGTTTCGATATCGCCGTGTCTCTCGACACAAAACGGAATGGTCTCCGCGAGTGCACGACTCGCGGATCGATTGCATAATCCGTTCCAGCGGCGGCGCATTGTTACTTATAAAACGGTTTCCGATAACCATCCGATTAAAACGCAATAATTTCAATTGGCCGGTCGGCCGGCAGATGGGTCAACTTCTGTCGGCCGGGAATCGGCGGTGGCAGGGCCGCGTAAAACAAACGATTATCGATGAGCGTTAATGCAAACCTGAAATTTTTACGCGCCGTCAAGTACACCGAGCGGCGCGCCGACCGACACGTATCTAAAGTATTCAGTGGCCCGTATAATGGCGCGATTGTAAAAGTATATTTGTCGGGCAACGGGCACCGATATTCATCGCGGAATCCGCGGCGGAATTACATATTTGCGCACTGTGCACTTGGGAAAGCATGGTAGCGCGCGCGCGCGCGTGTTGGCCTGCGCCGTCGCGCGTATCCATCGGCCTGTTTGCTTTCTCGTCGGGCCGGTGTGCGTTAGCAGTTGACGGAATTTCCGCGGTTCCCGGAACTCGTCTCGGCGAACAACGCCGGTATAGACAGCCGCGTTTCCTTTAATTAGCTGCAGGATTACCGGTTTAATGGATTAAATTTTTGTGGGCCGTGGAACGCCGAAGCTTTGCTATATTTCACGCGAAACAAAAATTCTCGTTATTATTAAAGTTACATAAAAATTTATTTTAAAAAAATACAAGTCGCATTAATAAAGAATTATAAGTTACGTTAGGACTACCGGAAAATTACGTTCGCTAATGTAATTTTATTGGTAACATATATTTTTCATAAATGATATTCATAAATCGCCATCGCTCTGCAAAAAGGAAATAAGTTACGATTATATGAAATTATTATAAAGGAGAGGGCATTATTAGGATTTTAGGGTGAGATACTAAAGACAAACCAAAGGCTAAACAGGTGCAATAGAAGCAGAATGGTGGAAGGTAGAAACAAATTTTATCTGTAATGTAAAGTCTGAAGTAAAGTTCAGTGTCAGAATGTAAAGAATGAAAGATTAATATAGAAACGTATTCTTAGATGTTTGTGAACCAAGTCCAGTTTCTTGCCCACAAGGCTGAAATAAATAAATATATTAAATTATTATAATAATACAATAAACATTGGATGCATACAAAATTAATTGTTTTCTTTCTTTTTAAGAACAGATCGAATTTTCCAGTAGACTGGAATATTACAGCGAGATAAAATGTTATATCATAGTGAGTGGGTGAGAAGGAAGCAACGATTACGCTAATTTTATTGGAGATTTTGTTGCAGTCTCGGTCATTGATAAGCTTTTGAGTCGCGCGAACTATTCGGGTCAAAATAAACCCAGCTTAGTCGGGCTACGGTTAACAGCGAATTAGTTTCTATTCTATGAACTTGGCAAGCGCGCAACTACTGAAACAATCACGGAGTCGGGTCTTACTTTACACAGTGGAGTGGGATAAAGGTCCCAGTTACCAACGGCATTAAACATAATTTTTCGTTCAACTATATACAATACTTTCATTTATCTTCATTTTTATTTATTTGTATTATTTCGTGTTGGTCCCAAATACTCAAACGATTTGAAAATATACAAATGTATTATACATTTCAACATGTTCAGCGCCGACATTCACATTCAGCACTGAAATAACCACATACTTAAAGCAATTTAATTGTTTAACCTTTTGCTACTAGGATTCCTTTCACGCTGCGTTGATTAGCACTGATTTGTCCTTAATATTGTCTTTAATAGGACCAGATCATTTTTGTCTCTTCTATTGCCTTTATTTATTTCAGTTTCCAGACTTTGATAACAGAAGAATGCAATTTAATTTCGATTTAGAAGAAATTAGTAATATTCATATTTAGTAGATGCTGCATGGAATCTTCGTCACGAGTCTCACTCGTTATTATAGTGCAAGAGGTTAAAGCGAAACTAGAAAGTTAAGTTTAGTTTTAACTAAATTCAGTTTCTTCAAATATATTGGAATATTAATGAATTTTCAAAATTGGTCAAATATTAGTGTCGCCCATATTTGATTGACGCGGCGCTCAACGTATTAATTATTACAATCAAAAATTTGCTATTCATTTGTGCATTTTATTTCGTCTTAGACTTGCAATACAAAAAGCGTCTAAAAATTGACTACTATATTTTACCTCTTATTCGATCACCAAAACTGCAAATGTAAACGACAAATTTTAACACAAGAAGAGAACTCTGGCCACATCGCGAAATATCCTATTTCTCCATGACGAATATACTCGCGAAAAACAGCTAACTGGTTAAAAAATATTCTCGCGGTTCAAGCGGGAGCAGATATTTCCTTGCACCACGAAGAATCGTTTCAAAGCACGATGCGCGTTGCGTATTAACTTCGGAACGAGCGGGCCAGTGTTTTTCGGGCGGGCATTCCGTATTAACCCTTTGGCTACGGCAGTCTCTGTCACACATCGGCCTATGGTACGGCAAAAATTAAATCGCGACGTCCACTGGGTACGGTGAAGTTTTTCGTTTTTCTGAAGAAGTATATTAAAATATTGAAAATACTGAATTCTATTACATTAAACCAATATTACTTGAAGTGAACATTAATTTTAAGCTTCTTTTTACAGTATATAATAGTGAAATTTATTAATAAACGGGCGAAACAGGCGAAATTTGATCTGGACGCCTATTGGCGTCTACGGTACTGGGAAGACAACATGTTTCGGACGCCAATAGGCGCCAACAGTAGTGAAAGGGTTAATTAAGACCAAAGCTACGTTTCTCCGCGCTCGAATATTTATCGCGCGCTGGGAACGGCTGCGAAGTTAGCGAAACGATGACTTTCCCGGTGGCCCGGTCCGACATTTCGATTTTTCGATACCGCGCGCGGGCGGCCGTGCCCTCATTGGCAGTGTATTGAATATCAGCGCGATTAGTTATACCGGTCGAGAGGGCGGCAAACACCCGCGCCTGGCTCTTGATTAAAGCATTTAGCATAACAATGCTATTGGCTGCAGCCTGCGGAACCTCTCGTCAGCCCCCGCCGTAAATACAAACGTTTTTAATAAACGCGGCTAATTCCGCGCGGCCCGACCCGGCCCGGCCCGGCCCCGTGTCCGCCTGGAAAAGAGATACACGCTGCCAGCGCTACGCGCGCATTGTCAATGCTGATTGAAGTGCATCCGAAGTTCGTGTCTGCGCAGATGAGCTTTCAGGGGAGAGAGCCCGTCGTTCGCAGCTTTTGATTCCCTTTTCGAGTAATGGCGCCGTTCCCAGCGATAACTTATTCTCTGTGAAATGGAACTCGAAAAATTCGCGGATAGTCCTGCCGGCATTGATACCGACATTAGTCTCGGCGTCGTTTATACCGTTTCAATAAAATATTTCATTTATATTTTATTGGAATCCCTTTTTTTTAAACAATCGGCCCTATTGTACGTTTTCGTAGAACTTTCGTAATGGAATCACTTTTTTATATTTGAATTAAGCGATCGAAATTTATTTTATGTGCTAAGAGGGTTTAATAGATAAAAGTTAACAATTCAAAAGATTTGCCAATTGGAATTTATTAGTTCTGAAATATTTTTAGAACAGTGAACATTTTCAAAGTATAATTTATAATAACTATTCGGTGTATACGGGGCAACAATAAAAGTGGAAATGGGTCCAAAGTGAAGGAAACTATCCCAGCTCGCTTTGCCAAACTCGATCATGCTGTTCGCAAACGTTATGACAAGCTTTACTTTTCGAGGAGCTCTCGTAAATGCTGAATTCGAGAAACAGATACATAATTAACCCATTCATACTGCTTTCAGAATTAACCGTTCTCGCTTCGTCAAGTTTGCGTCGATGCAATCTTTCGCCAAATTTTATTTAAACCGAGTCGTCTTCAGGGTATGAATATCGTTGTTTAACTATCTTGTTTTTAATCATTAATTGGATCTATGAAATATCTGTTCTTAGATCTATGAAATATCTGTTCTTAGATCTATGAAAGATCTGTTCTTAGTTCACTAAGATCTATAAAAAAACAACGTGTCTAGGAATGCTATATGTTACATGTTGTACAAAAATTGTTAAATACAATTATGAATGATCGTAAGCATACTCTGTTGTAGTTTTGTAAAAATGATTCGTCGTTTAATTGTTATGAATATTTACAGATCTCTTAATATATTAGTATTATAAACAGAAACTCGAATTAATTTTAATAACATGGGAACATGCATTAGGACTTGCTTGGAAATATGTATAATAAAACTCTACAGCTCTTTTAAATAAAAATTCTTTTATACAACTATTCACAAAAATATAGATAATATAGACTATATTATTTAATTCTCAGAAAACTGATTTTAATACAGCAATTTTTTAATACCAATTCTTGAAAATATTTCTTGTATACTTAACGTATCTTTCGACTTAACCTATATTTCCTTGCAGTCTTTCAGTTGCCCTTAATGCAACAGCAAAAAATAAATAAAAATGAAATAAGCTATTTAAATACTGTTAGTAAAAATTAACTTATGCACCATCTTGCAAAGGTTAGAAATAACTAAAAAAACACGTTTACCTAACAAACCTAAAAATACCTTTCCCTAAAAGACCTGGAAAATACATATTTACCTAAAAAAACAAATTTACCTAAATAGATCTGGAACATTATTTGCGCAAGATTGTTTCAATAAAACTTTGTTCAGTTTTAAAGACCAGACATGTACTCCGTCACGAAGTGTCGGCCGCACGGATGCAGAAATTCCTGCGGAATTCAAAAAGAGCAGACGGCCTGCACAGAGTTCGCCGAAGGGAAGGAAGCTTCCATAGCGAACGAACGCGGAAGACGTTCGGGACCGTTTCTAAGCCTCGTTATGGGTGCTTTAACCTACAGCCGTGCGCGATATACTATGCTTACGGATCCGTGTACGAAACGAGGAGGCTCCGCGGGAACACCGTTTAACTCCAGAGATACGATCGAAGTTTATCCGACTCGGTACCAGACGGTTCGACGTGGTACCATTAGGGACCGGCCGGAGTGGCTCCGCTGCCATTTCGATACCCGATATTAGGATCCTCCTATACCTAATCAGAAGTATCAGCCGTTGCATGCGCGGTTGTTTATAGGCGTTCGATGTTACGTCAAACGCTGCTGATAGGCAGATAGGAACAAGGTGATCGGCACCGTTCCTCTAACATGCGAGCACGTCAACTTCCTTCTGCTTTCATTGTTTACCGTGTCACTAGATTGGCGATATTTCGTGCAAGACAGTCTTCATTTGTTGCGGGAGCCGTTTTTAATTTATTATTCAGTTGGATGGGCTAGAAAATGTACAACGAGTAGAGAACTTCAATATTCAGAAGACGATTTTTATTATTTATATTATAGTATTTCGTAATTTGATTATACATTAAATAACATTATAATATTATATCAGATATTATATTGTATGTTATCTAATATTAAAATATTATATCATGTATTAAATTGCATTATATTTATTTTACCTCTTAATGCAGCATAATTTTCTTTACAAGACATCGAAATCATTTTCGTTGAATGTATTGTGTCTAGTAAATAATAATATTTGACATTGACAGTTTTTGCCCATTTTATACAAATTCGAATTTACCCTCTTCAATCGAGAGATTGCTCATTGTAATAGAAAAAGAAAATCGCTAATGAACTATATTAATTTATATATCTTCCTGCAATTTAAAAATCTCTACATGGAACGAATGCATAAAGATCTCAATCTAATAATCATTCTTCTCATTGGACAAGAATTTTCATTCTTATTAAATCACATCATTTTAAAACAATCGCTAGGCAATCCCTACTACCCCAAACTGAAATTATTCATTCTAATCACGATTGGATAAAACTAACAAACTTTGTGCAATTTTATAAATCTCGCTACTTGCAGAAAGAAACGAAATTACAAGGAATGAAATTTTTACTTTCTCTTTCGATATAATATAATAATTATTATTATTTCTTTACCCCTTTACTTATTTCTTTAACCCTTTGCACTCGGTTGTCCCCTCACAGGGGACATCGTAATTCTAGTATGTGACTAAACATTAAAGTTTATTAGCGATTTGCAACTATTTCTCGATGACTACAAATTCATATAAATCGAATGTTATTATAACAATATTATATATACACATACATATATACATATATATCGTATACTATATAATAATATAAATGTTTATAAGCGCTGGTAGGTAACATCCGTGATGGTGCCGAGTGCAAGGGGTTAACCCTTTGCACTCGGAGCCATTTTAACAGTAAATCTTGAACAATTTTTCTGGTTCGTGGTATTTCCATTCTATGTAACAAAATAAATTTGTATGCCTAGAAAATTTAATCTTGTGACTCCTGCCAACGGTTTTACTACCTGATAATTTTTCAAATCTAAACCTTATTGTTACAAAAATTATTTTGCAACGTAATAGAATAATTTTAGCGGTTTCTCGGATTCACCACTCAAGTACAAAGGGTTAAAATTGATTTATCAGTAACTTTGTTGCTGCCGTCACGACTGAAGAAGCTGCTCGAAGATCAGTGAAACGTTTCTACGGTTCAATTTCGATCGGAAGCGATACTGCTGGAGTCGTGACCGGTTTTGGAAGGCATATCGCATGCGACGCGCGTAATCGTTTGACGTGTTTCGGGGGTAGAACGTCGAAAGATGGATAGTTACGTCAGTGGAACATAATATAACGCGATGCAACGTCCAAGCCCGTGCGGTCTCCGTTAGGGCGCGTCTCTCCACGGAACAGAAGTCGAGGCACGGCTCGCGACGCGATCGATTTGGCAGCAGGATTCCACGTGTAAATAGATCATCTTCCACGTGAAACCCGAGTATCGCGTTGCCCTATCATTCGCCGATGCGTGGATCGCGTGTAATTACGGCGTCTCGATCCGAATCGTTACCGTGATGAATGCTGCAATTGGAAAAATGTCGAGCAACCCTCTCGACAAAAATTAACTGTCGCTCCAACTCGCCGTGAAATTTATTTACATTAAGAAATCAATTTTTATGTTGTATGTTGCATTGGAGCGTTTGGAGAGCTGTCGCGTTCTTTCATGAGAACCTGGTATACGTTTTCTTTAAATGTTTATAGTAAAAACGAACTTCTTCACATTTTTATTGTTGTACATTTTTATTTGATATAGTTTTATTTTATATATTTTATAATATAATGATAACAAATTATCTGTATGAAGAAAGTTAAACTGAGCACTTATCTCTAAATTGCGGATTATATACATTTATGGCAAAATCGACGGGGTGCAATTTCGACTAGTGCAAGGCTGAAATTAATTTCAAAATATCAATGCAACATTTTCAATCTATTAAAACGATTAGCGAAAGCACGAACTTGTTGTTTAGTTTATATATCGTGCAATTGACGCAGATTATTATCCTTTTGCACGGAAATTCGCAGATTACTTGTCACAATAATTTTAGTTGACAACGAGTCCGATTCGTGATGATTTCATACAGATTCTATTAAGTATGAATACTGTCCATTTCTCTTCCAGTTGACTCTACAGAGATAATTATGGAGTGAATATAATAATAATAATAATAATAATAATAAAACAAAATTCATTATTTCTAAATTGAAATCGAAAGGCTCATCTGTTATCAAAATCTAGAAGTGAAAATAAAAAACAAAAATTATTGTTAATTATAAGTTCATTTATTTTAGTCTCATTCTATTAATGTAACACCTGCAATTGTCATATATTTTAAGACACAAATATTATTGAAATTTATAATATTAGGTTTTTATCTGCAGTAGTTCATCCGACCAATGTCCCAACAAATGGGGCGGCTAATATTTTTAAAATTGGAAAATGAATAATGATAATATTATAATGAATAGTAGAATATATTGAGATGAATATAAAATAATTTAACATTATTTACAAAATATACGATAACTGTATTTTCACAATCGAATCAATATAATGATTGAACAACCGTGGCGCTTAATTGTCTTTTGGTATGTCAGATATTTGTACAGTATAATTTCATTGCACAAAGCGCGCGCCTAATTTTCAACAAATAATAATCATAAATTCAGTTTAAATAAGCTTGAAATGAAAGCCTTATGTAGATATTTTGTATAATTATATTAATTTTTGAATTGCGACGAGTGATTGATTGGGGAAATTATTCAGAATGAACAGGTGCTAATCACAGTACTACATTATTAAACAATATAACAATGAACTCTTCTGTCCGCTATTTCGCCAGATCTCTGCAGTTTTCCGTGCGATCGATGTAGGAAGTTAATAATATCCAAAATACAATATAAAAAAATGAGAGAATTGAAATATATTTAAATAGATATATACCATATTCAATTTTTTGTTAATATTAATATTAAATGTTAATATTAATGCAAGTCTTGCCAGTTATTTTGAGAACATAAATGTTTGGTTCTAAAAGGAAATTATAAATAAGAAAAGGGCGTTTTCTTCGGAAAACGGATCCGATCGCAGACGGAAGAAGAACACGAACATCGAAGAATCTTGTTGAAAAATCGTCGTCGATTGCCTGCTCCAGATATCGTTAAAACCGCTCGGACCAGTTTCACCTTTAAAACCCGGCGCCCGCAGAATAAACGGGTCGCAATTTTTTTTTTTTCAACGCGCGATAAAACCACCGAACGCACCTCCTCATCGGATATTGATTAATCGCGCGGCCATAATCCGATAGGTGGATTATCGTGGTTGCCCTACTGTTGACGATAGTTTATCTTCGACGCCCCCTCCGTCGGACCGCTCCGAATAATTTATCGAAAATGGATACTCCGTCCTTTCGCGGGCCGTTTTTCACGTCCGTCGCGACGAGGGTAACCGAGAACAAGATGGAGGCGACGCCTAAACGGGGCTCGATCGTTTCGAGCTAGGATCCCGCGGATTATTCGCGGCGTTTTTCAACGGGATTTCGACCACGGAGAAATATGATCGATTATACGGCGGCAATGAATTACTCGCCGGTCGGCGGGCCGTGAAAATATTCGATTACCGATGCAAACGAGTCCCCGCACCCCGGAAACTTAAACTGTGAAATAGCCGCAGCTTTTCGTTGCGTTGTCCGAGCGAGCTCGCGTTGCGAACGCGAGATATTTTTAGCGCAGTGACAATATCGCTTCAGATCCGACTCGCGACTTAACCCTTAGCACTCGAGTGACGCCTTTGAGACGCCAATGAAAATCATTATATCATTTCTAAAATAATTTTGACATTATTAAAGACCCTTCTATTTAAAAGATTGTTAAAAGCGTAACAGGTTTATGATAGACTCAATTTCATATTCATAAATTGTACTAAGTTAGATAAAATGGTAATGCAGCTGGTTAAAATTTTAGATCTAGGCTTAAAATGGCCTGGAGTGCAAAGGGTTAGCCTCTTAGGCACGGTTGGATTTTGCCAGAATGAAACTTTTCGTAACTAGATTACCATTTTTCTTAATATATATATTTGGTATAGCTGCATATAGTATTAGCTACATATATTCTTTTCTTAGTGTATAGTATATATACACTTTAATCATTTACTTTAATAACTAATAATATAATTGAGTAAGGAACGACACATCCACGAAAGCCACTATAATGCCACTATCGTGCCTAAGAGGTTAATAATATAATAATCAAATAATAAAATAATCAAATATTCAGATACAGAGACCAGCACTTAGATGTCCGATTTCTCGTCTGATTGTTTATTCATATTTTGTATTTTCTCCTCGATGTTTGCGTTCGCCATTCGAACAGTTGTCCCTTTTCTCGTCTTTACTGAAACTTATTCTTCGATATAACAACGACTTCATTCCCCAACTCGGCTCGTAGAGTATGCACCGAGTCACAGTGTATGCAAATAGGAATATCGCAGGTAATAGAATACATTTTTTAAAAATAAAGTTTACAGAGATACGCTGCTGCAGAAAATTATACGACCCTTGCTCTCGAGCTGCGATAAAACCGTGTATCGAAAATGCAGAATGGATTTCTAGAGGTTATTGTAAAGGAGAAACAGTGCTGTATAAGATAATATTAAATTGAATATGAAAGGAAATTGTTTAAACTCGTAGAGTCGTCTGAGTTTATAATTTCGAACGCAGGAAAAGAGTATCGGTTTCTATTGGGTTTATATATCTTTAAAAATTGCTGTTAAAAAGCCGTTTAACATTTGTCAAATTTTGTAATATTTTCTAATAATTCAGTCGTTTATATTTCTTAAAGGATTGCAAATTTATTGACGAATTGGGTCAACGAGGTAGATTATTGCCAAGCCATTTGAATGAAATTATTTTTCATAATTAATCCAAGTTTACCCTTTTTAATAAAGCATTAAACTTTGGAAAAATATTAAACGGTTATTAAACAGCAATTTTCAAAAGAAACCTTCCTTCTCGTTTTAATCACCTAACCAAGTTCCTCAAAGAACTTTTATTAACAAGGAAGAAAACGCCCTTTTCTTATTTATAATTTCCTTCTAGAACCAGACATTTATGTTCTCAAAATAACTGGCAAGACTTGCATTAATATTAACATTTAATATTAATATTAACATAAAATTGAATATGGTATATATCTATTTAAATATATTTCAATTCTCTCATCTTTTTATATTGTATTTTGGATATTATCAACTTCTAACCTAGAACCAAGAAATTGTATTTGAATGACTCATAGACCCAGACGTCCAAATTTATATTCTCTTTGAACAAAATAAATAAATAGAAAGACGTTCCAGTGATTCTAAAATAATTCCATTCAGTAGCGTGAAAGTAGCGACTCCGCTCTTCAAAATGAGCGCAGATAGATCGTCGCAAAATTGTTTCGCGGTGCTTCGAAGATCGACGACTGTTCCGGTCGTAATTCAGCGATCCAATTTCGCGGAGTTATCGCGTTCACTCGAACATATCCCTAAACAAATGGACGCTACAGGAAGAACAAAGGACCGGATGGCCACGATGGGAATTACGGACTCCGTTTTTCATCCGCGGGACCGTTCCTTCTTGCGTTTTTATAGGGCGCGAGTACATATTCCGCGCGCGGCGACCGAGCCGCTACGGAGGGAACGGTTGTCGATGCAAGATGTCGCGCCCCGCCGAATATCGGATCGCGGCAAAAAAAAAAGCGCGGAACCGCGTGGCGAACGCAGATAACGGTCGGTCGATTAATTCGAGTAATGAAAATTTTAATGCGGCCCGATCCCCCGTTCCGAACCGTCCCTTTCCCCTCCCCTTCCCCGACCCCGCCGCGCCGCGCCGGTCGAACTCAATAATTTATACGTTACGTCACGCGCCGCGGCGCAGACGAAATTCATTGAATCATTAAGCGCGATGACGCTCCGGGCAGAATGAATTTTCTGTTAATGGAAAACGCGCGGGATCGTTATTGGATGGTTCCCGGCGATATTTAAAATTCCGTCGGCGGAAAAAAAAAGAGAGAAAGAGAAAAAAAAGATAGAGTAAAAAGGTTTACATTCCGACGGCATTTTCCGGCGGCAACACGTCAAAATTACCGTTCGGCGGGGCTTCATTCTAGACAGGCCGAAATTCCGGTGGATTGAATTTTTTAATAAAAATTTAAATCTCCCGTTCCGCGTATTGGTTATTTATTTCGCGTTTCGGGCTCGGAACATCCCCTCCCCTCCTCCCCATTCTTTTTTTTTTTTATTCCATTTCCGCGCGGACGAACGGCATCGATTCGCGGCGGCCTATTTGCAATTCGGAAAAAAAGATGGCCGCGATAACGAGAACGCGTGTTCCGTCGACGAGTGGAAGATGTAGCACAGGTTCGTTAACCGGCCGTGTCTTCGTGACGCCGGGGACCGATGCACTGTGGGGGGACGCACGGTTATGACGAGTGCGCTCGTTAAGAACGGCTGACTGGTTCAGCGAAGTAAAGAAATAAATGTTAGTAATAAAATTAAAAGATGGAACGGTCGTTTCGTTGCAACTTAATTCTGTGTTGAAACTAGACGGTGAATGCTTGTGCAGAATGAGAATTGTCTTTATTAATTGTCTAATTTATTGTAAGATGACATAGACATTTATTTATTTTCTCAAACATTTTAACAAGATCGCGGTAATTCAATAATATTGTTAAATTGTATAAAAGTTTTTACTACTTTAAATTTCAACTATCCATTTCTTTAAAAATCTCTAAGTTTTACGCTATTTATTGTTGACTGCAGTTGCATGCGTATTATTCACTTAATATTTGCTATCATTTTAATAGTAATTGTACATTTATATCTCTTAAATACACATAAGCAGTGTAACATATTGGTATCATTATCTATTTATTGTTGCTTGAAAAGAAAACCCCCAAATATCTCAATTTTAATACAAATGGACTTAGATCACTTTCAAAATGGACGGCTCGATTATACATAGACTTTTTAATGTGATTGCAACAGCTCACTGTTTAATTATTCGACAACGCTGAACATACAATGCTCATTTTACAATGTTCAACATTCAATGTTTAACACACTATGTTTAACATACGATATTCAACAAATTATGCTTAACATATAATGGTCAACATAAAATGCTCAACATACTATAGCAAAACGAATTAACCTATTACTTACAAAATGAACTTGCAGAGCCAGTAATATAAGATCTATTTTTCAAAACTGATTATCCGATGCGATCCAGCAAACCGAGTTACCACTTACAGACGTGAAAGAACTTCAGAGACGATGGACCTCGTCGAAGGAACATTGCGAACGACGTCAAAGACAGTATCAGAGTTATAGAATCTCATAGACCCGTAATACGTAGAATCTCATAGATCTATAGAAACCGATAGCAGCGGCATTGTACCAACAAACGCTGATAAAGACACCAACTGACCCGAAAAAGTCGATTCGTACGAGACCAGAGGCTCTTAGAGGGGACAGCAAACTTGCGGAAGCCGATAGAGACACTACTGGGTCAATAAAAGCCGGCACTGACAGCGTACAACAGCTTTTAGATAGAGCCTGGACTAGAAACACACTTCGGAACAATTGGATCGGAGTAAAAACGAACCTGTGGAGGCCACTAGAGATCGCGTTCGATCGAAAACGTTCTAATAAGCTCGGAAACTTCGTTCACGTTAGAGACTGCGAATTAACGCGTTATTTAACGGTAGCCGATTAATTATCTTTTCGATTACTGGATAGCGTCTTGATCGTTTTCTTTTCAATTTTTCGTTTGGACGCAGTTATTATACATTATTTGTGCAAAAAAAGTAATGCAGGATGTTTAATTTTTTGTATTAAATAATGCAGGATGTTTAAATTTTTGTATCAAATAATGCAGGATGTTTAAATTTTTGTATTAAATAATGACAGATATTTAATTTTTCATATTAAATAATGCAAAATATTTTCCGAAATTCTTGACTTGATCTTCAATTTTTAATTGGGAAATTAATGGTGGGCGTAGTGTTCATTTATTTAATTAATACTGTTTTAAATTCTGTTTTCAATCATTCTTGTTCGATTAATTTTTTCTCAATTTGTCCTTTTTCAATTAACACTTTTTCAATTCGTGCATTTTTAAATCATTCTGCTTTATTTTATTCTTTTCTTAAATCATACTTCTTCGGTTAATCCTTTTTCCATTCATCCTTTTCCAAATCATCTCTCTTTGATTTATCCTTGTTCAATATATATTTTTTTACTTTATTCTTCTTCAATCCATTGTTGTACAATTTATGCATTTTCAATTCATTCTTTTTCTATATATCCTTTTTTAATTTATCCTTTTTCAATTGATCCTTTTTCTATTTACCCTTTTCCAATTAATCCTTTTCCTATTTACCCTTTTCCAATTTATTCTTGTTCAATTTATTCTATTTTAATTTATCTTTTTTAATTTATTTTATTTCAATTTATCGCTTTCAATTAATCCGTTTTCTATTTATTCTCTTTCAAATCACCCTTCTTCAATTCATATTTTTCACATCGTCCCGTTTCAATCTATCTTTCTCAATCAATACTGATTCAAATCATGCTTGATCAGTTTATCGCTACATCTTCGCGAATTAGTCGTGCCCGTCTCTGTCTCATTTAAGCTTAGCATCTCTATCATGTTCCGGTGTTCCAATGTCGTGTCCAACAACGTTATCTTTATTGATTT
This sequence comes from Augochlora pura, assembly GCF_028453695.1. Lineage (NCBI taxonomy): Eukaryota > Metazoa > Arthropoda > Insecta > Hymenoptera > Halictidae > Augochlora > Augochlora pura. The sequence goes on along the minus strand of NC_135782.1, from coordinate 9,611,037 downwards.
CTACCGATCTATCGTTGTCGCTGTCGTGTTCTACATAAACCTACTTTGTTATCGCTATCAGCTCCCACACGTTCAGAGCTGTCCCGCGCGAAATTGTATGTACCCAATTGTACCGGTCCGTTGACAGTCCCTAATTCGACTGTTCCAACATTGGCACTGTCAAGAATCTCTCATCCACCGTGCTGAATACTTTTCGTCCGCCAATGACGGATCATCCTGGACTGGAACGCATTATTTAATTATTTTCATAAGCTCCATCCATTTCCGTTGCTCCATGGTTTCAAACTTCAACGCGCACTTCACAGAACATAGAAACAAATAGAATAACCGTAGATAAATATTTATGACACCGTAGTTGAATATTTACGATACCGCAGTTGCAAACATTTACGACTAAGCTGCGGATTTTACGCGTTTGCGGTAAAAGTAGAAGTCGGTGAAATTTCAAACAGCAGATAAATTAAATGAACTTTAGACGATCTGTATATTGCTAACCATTCGAAAGACGTTTCTATATTGCTCACGATTAATGCAACTTGTGAAAAACATTTTTATTCTGCATAAAGATCTATAGATTACTTATGAATCAATGGAAAACTTGTTCTGTGACCAGCATCATTTAATAGCCAAGTATTCGAATCTGCAATCGAGACAAACAAAAATAAATATTACTTTATTATCTATTAATATTAAATTCGCCAATTAAAAAATTAGTAACCCATCATTTCGACGAACCAAATATCAAGTAACAACTAACTGAAAATCGAGAAATAAGTAATTAAAAGATTACAAGTCCCTAAATAATTTATACAAATTATAATTAAATTCAAGCCTCGATTGCAAAAAATTGCAACAGTTGCTATGTCGACAATTTGATCGCAAATCGGAAACACAGTGTTAGGAATAACTTTGCGCGTCGAAACGATTCGCCGAGTCGAAATAACGGGATCGACGATCCGCGCTCGTTTTCGCTGGGTAAATCGATTGTTTATCCGGGCACCCTTGAACGGGATCGACGCCCACGGAGCAACTAGGGAATTCTCGATTCGGTTGATACAGCTCAACGACGTCGAGGACTATTCGTGTTTCCAAAGCTCCGGAAAACACACGGTCGCGTCGAGTGCCGGCCGATAAGTGCGCTTAATCGGCCGGAGCTTGCGTTCGCGGGATTCACAAAGCACTGGGACTAATTAAATAGGCCGCAAAGCGATGGTAATCTAATGCGTTACGAGCGCAGTGGCAGCAGCGGCAGCAGCAACGAGGACGGATCGCAATGTTATTAACGGTCCGCGCGCGATGTCGGCCATCGTCGAATTCTATGAGCGGACAATGGAATGGCGGCGACCACTCAAATACCGGTATATTAGATCGTCGAGCACTGGGAAGCGCGGTCAAACGGCGGACCATCGTGTCACCGATCGAAATACGTTAGCCATGACAGCGAAATATTCTGGAATTCGCGGATGACGTTGTTTGACAGCGAGGGGGCTTCACCGTCGATATTTAACCGGCCCGGCCCGGCCGCCCGGCCGCGTGCCGTCGTTCCGCTAATTCCCCGCGACGCTGTTCGAATTGATAGCCGGCAATTTTATTTCGACTCACTTTCCATGAGCGTTGCTATTGGATTTCCCAAGCCCACCGACGCTCATAATCGTTTGAGCATCGCGGATTACACTTTGCGCTGCGCTTGTTCAAACGTTGTTGTTGGCACGACTGACTCTCAATTTCGATGATTGTAATTCGACGCGTACTCGATAGTCGATCGATCAGATGCGTTCGTGGTCTTTTTCATTTATTTATAGTTATTCGTGGGATAACGGTGCGAAAACGAGGTAATTGGATTCTATTAAAGTCTAAATTTAATATATAACGAATTTATATAAAAACTTTTGATTAAATTATATAAAAACTTCTTATTAAATTATATAATTAATTTTTATTAAATCATATAATTAATTTTTATTAAATTATATAATTAATTTTTATTAAATTATATAATTAATTTTTATTAAAGAAAGGGCGAGGTTGAAATTATACGAAAGAAAATATTATATTTGTAAAGGATAGTGAAATATTTATTGACACATATTTTAAGGAATTACGGTTGTCTTATTTTCTATACAAAATGAATTTATATAAAAACTTTTGATTAAATCATATAATTAATTTTTATTAAATTATATAATAGATTTTTGTTAAAGAAAGGACGACGTTGAAATTATACGAAAGAAAATATTATGCTTGTAAAGGACAGTGAAATAATTATTGACACATATTTTAAGGAATTAAGGTTGTCTTATTTTCTATATACTAATTAATATTTTAATTTTGTATAATTTGATTTTATAAGCGATGGGTAAAATTCCTGTATATTATTAATCACTGTACAATACGCGACACTTTTCTCGATGATTAAGAGCCAACTTCTGCTGGTCAGAAATTGATAATGGAAAATGCAAGAAATACTCAGCAACGTAAACAAATTTTTCCATTAATAAAGTAAGTCAAGAACTAAATCAGGAATCCTATTTTCATACAAATCCACTCTATATCCATAGACATAATTAAGTAATACAGTACATCATGTTCGTACTAATGATATATCAAGAGCCATTCATCTGAGCCATGGTACTCGTTAAAAATTCAAAGTCGATCTTCTCGACAATGAAGCCTTAAATAAAAAAAACATTATCTCTTATTCTCGATTCCTTCTCTCGTGTGGAGTCAACCCTTGCCCGATTCTATTCTCGACACTGGAACACTCTGTATAGAATATTAAATCGAAGTGTCCCTATTTCTGAAGCAGCTAAGTATTATACAGATAGAGGTGCAGGATTTTCTCCGCAGGCTGTAAAGAGAGACAGAGCGGGAGATAGTTAGAGAGAAATAGAGATGGAGTGTGAAAGGGAGAGAGAGAGAGAGAGAGAGAGGGAGAGGAAGAAAGAGCAGTTTGCCAAGGCTGGAAGTTAGGGCCGCTGGAAGCGCAGGCTGCCAAAATGGCTGGTGACAGCAGAAGGTTCCCGCGGAGATGAATCAGAATCGAAGTAGCTGACGCGGCCCTCGATAACCCCGCGGGGCGAAGATCAAAGATAATCAGGGACTATGACGCTCTTGAAAAATCGTCCTTGCCGCGACAGCAGAAGAGTCTATTTGCCTTTCGTCTCGTACTCTCGTGGCTGCTCGAACGAGAGGCCGGAAAAGAGGCCAGTTGAAAGGGAAGAGGAGAAGATCGGGAGACGAGAAGCGGCGGCGACGTGTCGTCGTCCTCGTCCTCGTCCTCGTCGTCGACGACGGAGACGACGGAGACGACGCGACGGCACTGTGCCTGCCAAGTTCCCGAGTACACCGCGTCTGCCGACCTCGCTTCAATAGCGAATTTATCGTTTCTGGGCGTCGGGGAACGTCTACGCACTGCAGATTCTTATTCAATTGCGAACCGGCAGAGTCCGTAATAGCGAGATCCCAGACGGGATAAGAAACAGAAGAGATCCTCGTGAAATCGTCGGGAACAAACTTGTTCGCGTGGAAAACGGCCCGAAGAAATTGAAACGGATAAAGGCCCCGCGCGTTTCGCGCGGCTCTTACGGAGGCACAGCCCGCCGGCGGCGTGACTCTTTTGTAGACATTTGCCGAGTAACACCCTGTATAGCTGCAAGTTTCTACGCGCGAATTAGCTGCAGTCTGTATTCGGCTTTTCCGCTATTTTTTTTTAGAAAGTTTCCGAGTCGAGGCTGCCATTATTTCTTCGACGATGCCGGTTTTCTGCTCGCAATTATTAATAATTAAACACCTCTCAGTTGACATGTAGACCGAGCTCAAAATTATGAGAAATGTAAGTTAATTGAAAGAATATTTGGTATTAAGTGTAGTTGTTTTCTTTACTATTTATTTGTGTATATATTTATTATATTTATTTGTGGATTAATGTAACACAAGTTATCATTTCAATTTCGATTTGGTTAAATGTATTAATTTAATTTTATCACATTTTTCAGATAGCGGTATGGCAGATAAAATGTTAAATGATGTTAGCATAATTACTATTCTTCCATTTTATTTTATCGCAACGTTTTTAAAATCTATTCTGAATTTTGTATACAGTATTACACAATTGTCCAATTTTCAAAATATTAAGAAAAGAGCTTACGCCATTCGTCGACTAAGAGACCCAATCAACAATTAACGTAAAATAACTAACTATAACTAAATAGCCAGATTAAATTTTGTATTATGTTTACATCTTTTTTAATCATTTATTTCATACTTTCGAAGGAAGATAGCAAATTATTTAATTTATTGTAAGCAAACCAAATATCTGCACCACGACTGCAACAAACGAAAGTACAATAACAATATATTTTTATTTCTAACATTTTCAATCGGTTAAAAATAATCGAACAATGCAATTAAATCGTAGTCTTGGATTTAATGTGTTACATTCGATCTACTCACTTTTGTCACAAACGCATAAAATCCGCAGTATAATAATAAGAGATCATAATAATCATTCGCTTTTATTGTTACGAAATGCTTGAAATGCGAGGTTATAAAATTTCACATTATTCACCGGACTAATGAGTTAACATATTTTAGTTCATGCAACGGATCATCGAAATGAAAATATTTCGTTTCACGTGTTAAATTATCGAACGAAAAATCATTTCGTTCGTCGAAAAGCATCCGGTTTAAAATGCTGTCTTATTTTGATTTATGGCTAAATACGTGAACGGTAAAACCGGCAATTTAATTTCGAGATAAATTCGCTACCCAGTAATTTAACACTTGAGGCTTATACCGATATAGGCGCGGAGTCCGGATAAAATATTTTCCAAATGTCTGAAAAATATTCTCGTTTAAATTATCCGAATGATACATTGTACTAGAAAAATACCCACCCGCTAAATACAAATGATTTATTCGCCCCGAAATAATTCTATCAGAAAACCGAATGAAACGAGATATCCGAAACAAATAAAATTTTAAGCATCGTCGTACAACATAATAAAATGTTATCGTAATTCGTATTATAAAATTGTACCGAAATTCTGCAGGATTATTCAAAATAGACTATAGGTGGTTTTTTAAAATAAGAAATAAACTATTTTTAATTTTACTGGTTTTCTTATTTAATTATCAAGTATCATCTATGACAATTATGCGTGAAAGATATAGACATGGACATAAAATGATCATTTAATTCGCCAATTTCAATATTAATTTCAATTAATTTCAATATTGTCTTTCAGATCACGAATTGTTGCTGGTTTGTTGGCATGAATTTTGCTCTTGAAATAAATTCAAAGAAAACATTTCTGTAGAGTCAAATCGTTGGAACGTGGCAGCCAATCCACATCGCCATTACCAAAATAATTAAAATATACCTTACCAAAAATAAATCGCAAAACTACACATTAAAAAAACAGAAAGCGACAAGAAACGAACATGGCGTTTCCACAGATATTCCATATATCGCCCGCGAAAATTCCATTTCGTGATTAAAAGACGAATTGGCAAAGCGACGGCCCTCGAACGTGACACTTATTACCGCGCGGTCCTAATTAGTCGAAACTGGAATTGAATGGAGCTCGAGAGGATCGCGCGGCAAGGTGACCGATATTTCGCCCCGATCCTCGAATAATTCGAAGAAATGTTCACTCACGTGCCTCGTTATAATAGCCAGGAGCCGCGAAGGTCGCGGATCGGGATTTCTCTCGAGCCTCCTCCTCGTCCCCGCGCTTTTCTCATTACACGCCGCGTAATTAAATGCATTCGATCCCCGAACCGTTTCGACGACCGCCGCGCACCGCGTCGAATCCGTTCTTGACCCAATTGGTGCCCCGAGGAGCCAGAATTCAAGGCTACGAGCAAGGGAGCCACGCACGCACACACACACACAGCCCCGCTCCATTTTCCGCGACGAGTTTCAACCTTTTTTTTTTCTGTGCCAATAACCGACCGATCGATCAAGCGCGAGCAATTTTCACGGAATAACCGGAAATACCGCAGTGCGTCCGACAACGAGCATCTGGATATATTGGTTCGTTCCTTTCGGGGAACGGTCGTTCGATCGTGATCGATTCGGTCACGCCGCGGCCCTCTATTTGCGTGTGCACGCGCGGAATCGTTTCCACGAGGTGACCGGTCCACGCATGGCTGCTCTGATTCGGACGCAAAAATTTTGTTTGCGCGTCGTCGCGGCACGGCTCGTTGATGCCAGCCACCGGTTCCCGCATGAACCAAGCGCGCGCGCGCGCGCGCGCGCGCTCGTCCCCCGAAACGATTGGGTTCGCATCCCCTAACGTCGTTGCCTGCCGGAGAGAAATTCCGAAAAACTCTGTCCCCCAACCCCACCGGTGCTACGCAAACGTACCGAAATTACAGAATTCTCGGTTACGAAACTGAAATATTGGTCCACCTAAAATTCCGGCGAAATGTTTGCGCTTTCGTCTGTTGTCGGCTTGATAAAATCTTGCGCGCGTTTACTCCGAATTGGTAATCGTTGACGCTACATTTAACGAGGTTCAAAAGGTCAATGGTGTGTAGTGCGGAGGTGGACGGTAAATATATCGAGCAACGGTTGAATTAATACTGGCGACTGAAATATTAGTATTAATTATTAATCGTAGTTAATGACTGAAATATTAGTATTAATTATTAATCGTAATTAACGATTGAAATATTAGTATTAATTATTAATCGTAATTAACGATTGAAATATTAATTATTAATCGTAGTTAATGACCGAAATATTATTATTAATTATTAAACCTAATTAACGTTGATATATTAATATGAATTATAATACTACGCAATTAACGTTTAGATTTCTTTCAATTGTTAGTCACAATTGGCGACTAAAATAGACATCTAATCTAGTGAAAATTAGAAAATAGAAAAAAGAAAATTAAAAGTATTATTACTTGATATTAAACGCAATATCAAACAATGGTATATCATATTTGACTAAAATAAGGAAAATGTAATATAATAATATTTTAAATGGTATTTTATTAATATTTTAAATACCAAGTAACCACTTAAAATATTTTTGTACCGTTTTTGTCTTGTATATGAAATATATATATATGAAAAAATGTACAGATCAAATATATATATATATACATATATATATAAAACGCAATGTACAATTCTTCTATGAAAGTAAACGAAAATGTGCGAGAAACAAAAATTGTTCTGTTCCATTAAGAAAAGTGATTAACACATTGAGCGCCGCATAACCCAAATATAGGTGACACTAATTTTCAACCAAACTTAAAAATTTATTTTTATTGTTATATATTTGAACAAATTGATTATAATAATTCGGATGTGAGAGAGTACTAATGCCACCCCCTATAATAAAAAAACCTCATTGAATAAATTGATAATAAATAAGAAAGAAACAATTAAATAGATTGTTCCCTACTATAAAAATTCATGCCTGAAGAGGTTAATCAATGAAACTGTTTTAACTATGCGGGGATTTTAATAATCGATTGTCAGCTCTCAATGTGTTAATAAATTGCTAATCAACGCATCCGCAAAATAAATCGAAACCGAGGGAAAAACTAAGTAGATGTCGCTTGAGAAAGTTTAAAAAGCCGGTGTCTGAACTTGTTCGAAAAATCGTGGAGATCGTCTAAGTTTATCACGAGGACGCTATAGTATCGGTCAGGTTACCGTCAAGTGTCGTTCCTCGATGCTCGGACTCGATTGTCGAGCCTGTCTTTTGTGTTTCGAGGAGAGGCGTTCCAAGGATGCGGACAGGAGCGTTTCAAATGAATTTCACGTGAAAACAGCCCGTTAATTTAACGAGCTCTCTTTGATCGTCCCAAAGCCTGTTTTTATCCTCTCGATGGTCCTCCAGCCGGATGAGGAGGAGTCCCCCCCTCTTCTCGGGCACCGAGACCCCGAACCCACCTTCCGTCGATATCCTTCGACGGAACTCCACAAACCGAACCTCTGCAAACTCCCTTTCAACCCTTCCACCCTCCATCGGAAACTTTTCCACCGACCGAATTCCGCGATTGTGCGCTCACCTTCGATTCCCACGCGCGTGGACAACCCTCGTCGCGCCGCTCGGCTTGCTTCTGAATACACGAAACGAGCTCCCCGCGCGGATCTCTCGGCTCGAACGCGGCGCGTCTCTCCTCCGGTCGCTTCCGTTTATATCGTCTTCCCTCAATTAGGAACGGTTTTAATAGCGGCGAATTTTAATAACGCTAGACCCCTATTCAGCGCCGCTTTTTCAAAACCGGGGACGCGATTAATCCTCGGGCAAAAACGGCGGACGGAGAACCCCGTGACTTAGATAGCAACCGTTGCGGCTCCTTAAGAGATCGCCTGTACCGGGTGTCCCGTCTGAAATTAATATCTTCGTTTTGCTTATTTTCATCATTTTCTTGCGAACTTTTCCAAGTTGAATTATCGCGGGTGAAAGCGTTCAACGGAGTTGGCGATTATTCGAATTGATTCGAATAGATGTTTATAAAAGGATGAATTCTTTCATTCGAATAACAATCATATTGTTGTCTAGTATAATTGTTCTACTTGTATGTATGTATTTATATCAACAATTCTTTTAAATTATTCTATTCATATGAAGAATTCTTTGTCACTTTATAAATATATATTTACTACGAATACAGTCAGAATAATTTAAATTTTAACTACTTATGCAATTATAACATTACCAACGACTTCTTCCGTACAAATCATCCCGTGAACAAATCATCCCTAAAGTAACAAATTTATCGATACAGCATTTAAACATAAATGAATTGTAAAAAAGACTATAGAAGAAATAAATCGATAGCTTTATGTACAAAAAGGTTTCAGAAGAGTAACAAATTCGTCTAACATATCTATAAATAGATTCGCAAAGAAAGTAAAAAATCAACTATAAAGGTAGCTGGGCACTGACATAATTCAATTGAAAAAATCAAAGATGATTAACAACTTTGGTATATGCCCATGTCGATGTCTGTCTAATACATCGTGGTGAGAAAAATCAAGGTGGTAATTTCAAGACACCCCGTAGATCCATTCGACTCATTATCCGCCGAGGGACTATTCAAGAAATTTTTACGACGCTCGCGAAGAGATAAACGCAGCGCGGTGACTTGGGGGACTTTTTTCCACAGGGAAGCCCATTATTACGCGCTTTCATCGTCACTTCCGGTTTTACCAGTTTATTATTCGCGATTCTGCGATGTATGTATATGCATATAATCTCATAAGTGTCCAGAGTTAAAATGCATTTACAATTCAGGTTTTTACCTGGCGGTCTTCCTCGCAGATGTTCATATCGAAATGAGTCTGTAGAATTTAGTAGAAGGACTTGTTTATTATTGGGACCACGGATTTATATAGAAAATAAAAATGGATAGAAATTTCTTTCTTTCTTCAATAATTCAAGCGAGCTAAAAATGACCCATCCTTAAGTTCTTTCAATAAACTCATCGTTTTCAATTTCAATTAGCCATTTTCGTCACAAATACATGAAATTCACAGTCTATTAACCCTTTGAACTCGAGTGGTGACTCTGAGACACCACTAAAATTGTTCGATCACGTCCCAATATAATTTTTATACAAACAAAATTTAGATTTATATATAAAATTTATAAATAAAATTGTTAAATAGTGAAACTATTTGTACGAGTGACAAGAATCAATTTCATTTACATGAAAGTGCATTTCATTACATAGAATAGAAATACCATGTGCCAGAAATTTCATTTCAAACATACAGTTAAAATAGCTTCCAATGGAAAGGGTTAATTACGCATTGTTTAAGACAGTTGCACCTAATTCAACGCATTCCACGATTCGATGTCGTTGTAATTTAGTCTCAGCAAGCTCCGTACACACGAGTTATTAATGAAATAGCCATGTATCTATAAATCAACTGTTTAATATAAACGTTTAAAGAAAGAAATATACGGCATAATTAAGAAACGTGTCCACACCGCATCACCGAATATCCGCAACAGAACAAACACACCCAACAGACTCGACAAAAGAAGATCACACAAACGTGTCCACCACGTGCAAAACTGACAAAACACGATCGCGCATGGATTCCTCAAGTACATTGATCTCTGGCAGATGTCAAAGGCTAAAAGCACCGAAAATAAAAGAGTTCCGTCTCGAAGATAGAAATCGATACTTGGACGATCGAGTTCGCGAAGTAGCGGCAATTCAAGTAGCATCGACATCGCGATAGGACGATTCGAACGACCGTAAAGTATGGATTATCCGTACCGCTTCCAAATGGATGTAACGACCAGGAAATTGTGTACGTGCAATTGAATATTAATTGCGAGAAGCGTCCCGATTATCAGCCGGAGAGACCCGAAGGAGCCGCTAGCTGGACCGATAAGGCATCGAAAAGAGAGTCACGATTATTCGAACGAAGTTCGTGAAAAGTAATTAGCTGAAATCGGGGGTGGCAATTAGTAACGGCGACCGTGGGGAACGGCGAGGGTGGCAAAGGGTAAAAGAGGGAGGGGGAAGGGCTGGAAGCGGAATGGCTCCGCGATCGGAAGAGTCCGAAGTCTTCAATTAACGCGATAAACTCTGGGTAAACTCGTTTCGGGTGGGATCGCTCGTTACTCACGTCTCGGATCCGCCCTACCCCACTTGAAATTCGAAATGGCGAGCGAAGTGATTTTCCGGGCGGGGAGGGGAAAAGCAACCGGACCCCGGCGAAAGCAAATTCATAACTCGCGGTGTCGTCCCTGGAACTGTGATCGAATTGTTATTCTTAAAGGAACTGTCCGGGAAGCTGTCTTTAATAACACGCTGCTGGGAAACGCGTTCTGTCGCCGTGAATTATTGTTATCGCAGTTGGAGAACTGTGCAGGGCGGAAGGGTGTTATTATACTGTAGTGAACCTCATTACATGGGAACAGCCGTAACGGCTAATCGTTTTAGCAGCGACTTGTCTTGGCAATGAACACTTTTTAGTTGAACGTTTTCTTCGGATTACTTATTTTGTTGTGTGTGCTCTGCTATATCTATTGTCATTGATTATTCTATTTGTTTGTTTCAGGAATTCTTTACTCGAATAAATTACTCAAGGAATTCTTTATTCGAATAAATTACTCAAGGAATTCTTTATTTACTCGAGTAAATTATCCAAGTAATTCTTTGTTTGAACAAATCATTCGAGTAGTTTTTTATTCGAATCAATTGTTCGAATGGAGATTATAAAATTGTTGGGATTACGAGGTTGGGATGATCAAATAATACGAACAATAATACGGAGACTATAGTACAAAGACTATTTAAATTTATCCATCCAAAAGTAACAATTTCGCAATTTATGCAACATGCAAATTTATTTTCTCTCTCGAATAATTCTAATAAATCGTTTTAACCCTTTGCACTCGAGTGGCAACTACGAGTGCCACTCAAATTTTTCTATCATGTCCTAAAATAATCTTGATACTAATAAAGTTTGGATTTAAAAAATTGTTACAAGTGAAACTTTTAGCATGAATCACATGAATCAATAACGTATGCATACAATGCACCGTGTTACATAAAATGGAAATGCTACAAGCCAGAGAAATTATTTTAACTGCAAATCCAAAATATTTGTCAGACTTACAGTGTCACCATTTTATATAACCTGGAGCATTTTATACATTATAGAATTGAATTTCATGACTTATGTAACAGACAATAGCTATTAACAATTTTTTAAATATAAGTAAATTTTATTAAGATTATTATGAAAAGGGTTATCTTCTAATCTTTCCCCTGTCTCGTATTTCACCATTTCATGTTCGCGATAAACGCGTAAAATCAGCAATCAGATTGACCATCGCTCGCAGAACAATAGATAGACACTGCGTCTTTTTATTTTCTGCCGGTCCATAGATCCCGCTGTCTATAAATCGCCTATGAATCACGATTATCTGAACGCGTAATGTTATCTACTTGAATCCAGTATTTGAGGGGTTGTACAAAGGGACTCGCGAGCTCCCCGAAAAACTGGAACGACAGGGGGATTTTGGTAGACGTCAACGACTTGACAAACGAGCGGGGACCGGCCCCGGCCTTACATATGCAGATACGTGTACGTAGCGGCACGCAGAACAGAGGTAGCGTTTCACGATCTAAATTATCCGGAAATGCATCGGGCAGAGACGTGGAAGCCCTTTAACCGGACGTCTCAAAGCACGAACCCTCTGGCACGGCCACTAATCTGCACGTCATCTGCATCAGAAGCCACTATACACCCGATATGTACACGTATACGTGTGCGCGCCCTGTGCGCTCGTGGGCCGGCTTTGAAGACTCCTTTCTCTGCGACGACTTCTATTGGTATTAATAACATCGAAATCGCCGTAGGGGCTTCTCTGACCGGCAACGATACTCGTCCGTGAACGTCGCTCTTTACATTATTTACAATGGATGTTTTACGTTCGTTAAACCCCTTCGCGTTTCACTGTCTTGTATTACGCGTCGAGCAGGCTTTGTTCAATTTAATCGCTTCTTTGGTGGAACTGATCTCTTTTCAATTTATTTATCGAGATCGCAAAAGAAGCTTGATCATTAACAAACGTGGAGAGATCACAGAAAGCGGGTGTAACGTGCGATATTGTATAACAATATTATAATATATTACAAGTATAACTTGGATTTTATAATATCGATTGGCATGCGTGGTAATGCAGTTTTACATTTTATCATATCAATTTGTAAAGTTTATTTTGTATACATCTGCGATGAAGATTTTAGATCGTTTTTTATACTTCTACGGCGTTTTCAAATATTATTACCAAATGTACAGTCCAATTATTATAAAATACAGTAATTTCATAGAAAACACGATAAATGTAATATGAAATAGAAAGTAAATACTTAAAAGTATACTTGCAAATATGAATGCTACAAATTTTAGTTATTATATTTAAATTTTATATATTGGATTTATATACGAATTTGTAAAAAGTTATGAAGATGGCGGAGCCATCAATTCAACTTTTATCAGATTTCCCCGTTCGTTGCAGCGCTTTGATTTAATGAGAAAAACTGTTCGCTGCAGCATTCGTCCGTTAGAGGATACCCCGCTGTAAATAACATTCGCAGGTAGTAGTAGATTATGCGTATGAAATCCGCGTTATTAATCTAATTCATTATTATACGTGCAACTTTATGTTGACTCGTTAACTTTATTCGTGTTACTTATCTGCCTGTTATTTGGCTTTCGCCGAATCACGATCCCGTTTTATTTTGATCTGCTGTAGAATTATTTCGATATTATTACTGATTATAAAACAGTATTTATTTTAATAGCTATAAAGTACAAGAAAATATTTATTGGAAGATACACATATTTATTCTTACAAAAAGTCGACATTCTATGGTGCATTAACTCTTACGTTAACACAACCCTGTTATAAATGCGTTTATTATTGGATAATTATAGGTTAATTTAAAATCGAGGCATAAAAATACAATCCGACATCATAAGATATTTTTTTCAAATTATTCTTGTTGTAAATGTATAACGATCCACGTGCTTATGATCATTCCATTGGTTTGTTACAAAACTAATTTCCATTTTCCACAGCTTACAAAAATACCGAAATTTTTTCTGCAGCAACCGCATAATTCAAAGAATAATTCTACATATATTAAAATCGGGGAACATTATGAATAATATTCAGATTATGAATAATAAGGGTACTCTTTTATTTTACAATTATATTCATAAAAATCGGCACAGAGATATTCAAATACGAATTCAAAAATTGTTCAGCAACATTGTTCAACATCGTGGAAAATGTTCCCAATTGACGCACGAATTAAGTCCAGTTGTGACTTAATTCCACAAAGCCGCGTAGCTTTCAGAATTGATTTCAAAGGCGTTGTACGCGCGCGCTTTAATCATGACCACGACGAAAACGGCGAACGAGGAAAGTTCGACGGGAAAACGTGAAGCCAAGTATCACGGTCGAAACGTCTCTGTTGCGTCGCGGTTAACGGGACGTTCCGTCGCGGCGTCGGTAACCGTTGCTTTCCGCTCCCCCCAAAAAATCCACAAAGTCCAATTTGCGAAACGGACGGGGCCCAGCTTTCTTTGGGGCGGTCGAGCCGCGCGATCCGTAATTACCGGAAGTTAAAGCGAGATTGTGCGGCGCGTTTGACCGAATGATCTCCGCTGAATCTTTTAGAAGACGGTATCCGGCGCGCGAGCTCAAAGGGATGCGCGCTGCACGGGGGTTGGACGGAATTCCGCGGGGGTGGGGAGGGGGGCGACGCGATGGCCGGAACGTGTGGACGGTCTGGCGCGAGTGAAAGATTACCGGTATTCCGCGCGCGGGTTTTGCAAACGTACGTACGTGCTCCTAATATTCCATGACGTTGCGAAAAGTTGTTAGCTTTGAGCCTCGTAAATAAGATGCGCCGTGTGCTGCACGGGGAGACCGTGTACTCGCGGCAACGTACTTTACGAGGAAATGGACCGATGCTCGCGTACCATCTGGCTGGATACGAAATTATGGGACGCGTCGCGTGACGTCAAGAACAATTTGTCTTGGAAATCTTCCGCCCAGAAGCCGACTATCCTGTGGATAACGTGCCGGAGCCAGAGAGAACTGCGATCGCGAGACGCGAAGGATTTTCGCGGATCGAGAAAGCCATGATTCGGGCCGATCGCGTTCACCTTGGAACAGCCGTTTTAATTATTCCTTTGTGATTTCTCTCGTGACTTCGTTGATCGATACTTTTTTGACATTAATGCACTTTGATCTCTTTTACTGTTGCTTTGATTAGTAAATAATAATTTCCTTGGCAGAAGAAGACAATCTTGTTCTTCTTGTGCGAATTTGTGCGAAAATCATTTATTTCCTTCCAGTTCTTAATTTATGGATTTTGGTGACATTTTGTTTCCATTTAGATGAAAATAATACTAATGTAATAGTTTATAGAATCAATTTTAGTATCATTTTACTTTAGTATTTTAGTATCAATTAGTATTTAGTATCAACATTAATGAAGAAGTTACAAATATGACACAAGTTGTTATAGCAGTGAAATAAGAATAATATTATATTACTATATATTATAATAATATTACTATGCACTATGATTATATTATCAATATATTATTTCATATTACAATATTATATTATGTTGTATATTCTCACGAAATAATGGAACGCATGAGATAAAGTAAATATATGGTCCTGGCGCAACAAGATGGCGGCTTTAGGTTTACATCTCCCTCTTACGTGCCTCACTACCGCAGGTAGCAAGAGGGGGCAATACATAGGTGCCCTCTTGTCACGCGAGGTCTATATACTTTAAAGAAAAGTTTGCAATAGTTCATACACACTTTTATCGTTATATTTAGCGCTTGAATCTTTAAACCAATTATAAATCAATGCTTGAAGTAGAAAGCATTATTTATCATTAGAAACAGTGTCACAATCTTTTAAGAATTGAATACAAGAAAAGATTACAATAAATGACCTGCACTGTATCCATTGTACTTAGCACTTAAAACTGCAGTTATCAATTAATATCTTCAGAAAAACAGTTGAAGAAGAACTAGCTTATCATTAACAATGGTGCTCTTTTAAAATGCTAACAGATAACAGTGTGCGATTAATGCTGCCATAGATAATAAAAAGAAAGATATAAAAATAACAATAAATTTGTATCAGTAGCAACGTCTAAAGAACATATCTAGATCTATATCTTTCAAAATTCGATTAAAGATCTTCTTGATAGAAAAGATAAAGACAAGTATTGTCAAGGCAGAAATACTCGAGTGTTAACAAGCATCGAAGAATGCGTGTCAACCGCGTGTAATGCAAATCCGATTATTTGCTGTATCCGGGTACACAAAATACGGCATATTACGGTGAATCGAGGCTGTAGAACGCGTAGAATGCCAATTAACGGGTGGAATATCGCGAGGGCGTTCTCATCGACGCATCGGAATCACCTTACTTCCGGAACGTTGCGCTTATATTAGCCATCAGATTCCCCCGTAAAGGGCCGCGCGCGTCTCTTCACCAGCGCGCCTCATACTTTCTTCCGCCACGGCCCGGGGAACTCTTTAAACAGTTTTTACAAGTCCCATAATAAAAAGCTACGTTTCATTCGGAAGGAAAATGCGCTCGTATATCCCCGCGTAAGAGCAATAGAAGTTTAATGCGACCGGATCTCTCGCGGACTTCTATGCTCCCTTGGATAACTACCATATTTCATCCAATATTCAAAATCTCTGTCGCGCGACTACCTTATGAAAGATGTTTCCGAAGGCGCGCATGGAACCAGCTATCGATCTCGCGCAGGAAACTTGTACGACTCGACTTCTAACGTCGACAAATTAATCTGCACACTTGTTGTATGATTTCAATTAAAACTCGCCTGTTTAGCGGCTGTACTGATTAATAATTATAGAGGAAATATTTTTAATATTATTTTAAATAACACAATCTTTAGGATTCAAAGGAAATAGTATTTCAGATAGGATACAACATTTTTGCCGAGAGCATTTTAAAGAAGAACAGAAAGGGTGATCGAGTTTAGTTAAAAGAAGCACTTTAGTGGTACAGGTAAAACTAATCAAACTAATTAGCAGACCGTGGATCTTTATACAAACTAAAAATTATTTTCATCGACTTGGACAAACATGAGTGAAATAGAAATTCCTTTTCGTTCTATTATAATCGCAGTGACTTGAAAATAATTCATGGACGTTTTTAAATTCTTGTAATATCTTTTCTTAAATTCCATCTCCGTTCACTTTTACCATAAATGCATAAAATCCGCTAATTAGGATGTTCGGAAAGTAATTTAGTTTTCATAGTCAAATTTATTCGTTCTTCTTGCCAGGAGATTTCAAAGTTCCAAGAAAGATAAGAGGAACATTTCAAACGGGTACGTTCTATAAGAATGTTACTGTCAATATTAAACACCGACTTTCGTTTCTCCCGACGAAAAAGCGAAATTGCTTCTTGGACGCCAGAAAAATACGTCGCGGCAGCCAGTTCATCTAGAATGCCGCGAGATCCGCCGTAAAAAGTATCCATTCAGGCTGGTAGCTCGGCGGAAGTAGGTTGCGGGTTTTTTCGAGCCCGCCTCGTATCGCCGTCTCCGTAAAAACCGTCGATATCGCGCCGGGAAACGACTCGTGGCTTCTTAATATCGAAACAACGATAGAAGGGGCAGCGAACGCGCGATCTCCGACCGGCGAAACGTCGCGATTCCGCGGCGTTTGCGGCGAAGAGTGCGTTTGAAATTGTCACCTCGATTCTTGTCACTCGGATTACTATTTTCGCGAGTGAAATTTTTGAAGGTACGCTCGCGACAGGCTAGCGAAGATCAACTTTGATTTAAGAGCAAGATCCGGTCTGCGAAGCTAAACAATAATTATTTTAACATTTTATTATACTTCATTTTTGCGAAATAAATACCGGTGCGTAGCACACGGTGTGTTAGATATTTTCTTACATATATTTTCGACGTGTTTCACAAGAGAAAATAATACTAGATAAATCGTTTTATAAAAAAAAACTCTAGAAATGCTTTCTTGAAATGTTATGACGTTGCTTATGCTTTCTTGAAGTTATTAAGAAAGAAATGTACTCGAGACGACTTAATTACACAAAATTAGTGAGTAGAGAAGTACAGAAAATTGCAGTCAGCTAAAATTAACAATAAATCCAATAACTCTTTAGAATTCGTGTCGACAAAGACGACCGTTACTTCGAAATAAAGATAATAATTACATTCATCATACTTAAATCATATCTTGTATTTTTGTCTTGAATTCTTAACAAATATTCATAGACATTCTCTTTCACAACATTATAATTTTATTTTTGCTCTTAGAACACTCCTGCAAATGTACGAAGAAATACAAGACACCTGCGCATCGGTAACTTAGATTTCTCTCCATAATTTCGCCATTCATCCGCACAGTAGAACAGGGGGATTGCGTATCGCGTTCGCAGGACACGTTGCATCCGCATCGAAGTTCGTCCCGGCGCGGCGCGGCGCGGTGCAGCGCGCGGGTGGTCTATGTCGCTTTGTAATCAAAGTTGAGATCGCCGGTTAGAGGATCCGGACAGCATCGCAGGCCACGGTTCCGACCCGGTTCTGATTCGATTCGATTCGATTCGACGTTCTACGCCACCGGTAATGTCATCGTCGGCTGCCCGGGCGGACCATCCCGTTCTACCCGGTACCTATCGCCGGCCTTTGACGGCGAATCCACGGTAAACCCTCTCATACGCGAGTTGTTGATCGGAGTAGTCAAAGTGCTCCAGAGTTTCGGTATCAAACGCCGCGTCGCGCGCTGGCGACGCTCCAACTACGCGCGGACTGTGTCCCCCCCGCGCTTCCGCTAATATCGATGCGAAATTTTCACGGCGAATCGCCGGAAATGGCGGAACTTCTGCTGTTTGAATTGTACGGATGCGCTGGAAGAATCGTACCTGGTCGGTCGCATGCGGAGATCGCCGTCACAGTTTTTTCTTTTATCTTTTTGTCGCCGATTGGGATTTCTTCGCTGTTTTCTGCGAATTTGTGACTATGTTTGTTTAATCAGCTTTGCGTTATGATTTCTTTTACTTGAAATCACACTGTCTCACTAAGTTCTTTAAGAAAATGATGGAATTTTTTATTACTGTCTGTTTTTATCTACATTTATTCTTCGATTTTAATAACAGGTGAATCAAATTTTATTTCGATGTGAGAGAAATACGTAAAATTTATATTTAGCAGTATGTATGAAATCTTTGTCAAGAGTCTGGTATGACTACTCTCAGTCACTAAAATTATTTAATTATTTTTATTTATACACAAAATTAAAGCGTATTATTGCGTTAGATATATCTGAACTTTAAAAATACATGCTGTTTTTCCTGCATGTTATGTACAACGAAAATTAGTCTATTAATCTACTAATGTATTTAACAATTATTTATGTAATTAATCAATTGCTTCATAAAAAATTAATTTTAACCAGCATGATACCCATGTATGCATTTAATACGGCCGTAAAGGGTTAATCCTGATAGGAGAACAGTACAATCTCAAGCTTGTATTTAATATCAAATTAAACAGCGAGAACGATGAGGATAAAATTTTCGAGCCGAGATAATTAAGTTGTAAAGAAGCAACTTTTAGTAATTCTGATCAAATTTCAGCTCAAGAATAAATAATTTCGCAGTCGGAAAATGAGAAGGTCGTGTAGATGACTTAATAACAGGCAGAAGTTCTTTAAAGTAGCTTAATTGCGTGTCTCACCTTGCACGCAGTAGTATAGTTAGAGAATAGTCAGACTTCTATTTCGTTAGGGCGCGTTTATGTTACATCTGCGACAGAAACTACAACGAACACGTCTCATTTACGTCGCCGGTTTTAGATTTCACCGAGATAATTTGGAAATAGCGGAGGAGGTGAAAGCATCTATTAAAAATATCCATTTGTAAACTTAGTAAGATCATTAAAAATTAACATAAATAGCACTAAAATAACCAAGTCCTAAGTATGAGTCAATATATACTATTTTATAACAATGACAAGATTGGATTTATTTAAACGTCTTACGATTTTAATTCTAATGTATGCTTCAAAAATAAAATTCGCATAAGCATTTCCGAGAAAAGCGTTGTTATAATATCAAAAACTGTAAAAGAAAAAATCAAGAATTTTGACTAGATTGCAGTATTAATTATTATGAAGAAATACCTGATCAAGTGCAACGAATAAAAATCCACGCAAAAGTAGCAGACAAGATTACGAGAATAGAAGAAAATATATATTTTCAAACGTCCAACATATTTATACGTTAATTAACGTCGCTTCGTATTACATTCGTTCATAGATACGCGATTAAATACGATTCCAAGACGAGCACAATTTTATCACAGAGCTATCCAGAATTTTTAAAATAATGACAACGTTCTATTCAATACGTGTTCCATTCACGGTGGTTCTCCCTTACCTTCGCTTTATCTAACAACTCCGAAATTTATCGCTTCCCCGTAAAAGCAAGCAAACGCGCGTAGAAAGGGCGGAATATCTCCGCAGCCTCGAAGACTGAATAAACTTCATAGAATTCCTCCCCATCTGATACATTGGCGAAACGCGGCGCCCGGTATCCCATCCGTGGCGTTCCCGCGACGACTGCCGTCATAATGGCCGGTTTCCATGGGAATGTGCGTGGCGAAATTTGTATCCGAGCCGCAGCCAGCGCCGTGCCGCCGGGAATTCGAGAAAAGCTCTCGCTGAATTACGAGCCACTAAAAGAAGCTACGCGTGAGTCGTTCCCGACGTTTCTTCGCGGGGGCCACCCGGTATATCCAGCCAGCCAGGCAGCCACCCTTCCTCCGCCGGCCTCTCCGTTCCTTTTTCTTCGCCCCGGCTTTTTTTCCGGTAGGTCGGACGGCCATGCATTCCGGTTTGCAGGTGGAAAACGGAGAAACGAATTTCCTCAAGGAAACGCACGGTCTTCGCGGTAATGGTTACATCCGCGCGCGGCGCCTCGCGCTGCAACGGCCCCGGCGACCGCGATATTTCGCGTTTTACTTTAATTCCGGGGGAAAGTTTATCGCCTCGAAGATAAAGCCGGGAGAGACCCGCGTGCTTCTAGCCGTGTGTTCCGTCAACGGAACGAAAGCATTTGTCCTTTCCCCTCCCGTGTACCGCGACGCCGCGCCACGCGAAAGTAATAGTTCCGAACCGAAAGTATTCGACGTCGTTCCTGCGGCGAACGACGAACCGCGCGGAAGAACACGGTCGTCCGACGTAACTTCCTCCCGGGTAGCCTGCTTGCGCTTCCTCCTCTGGCATGCGCTCATTCTCGCGCACAGATTCGCCGGTGATTGCAAGCGCGCGCCGCGATACTCTGTAGTCTTCTCGGGGGGAGGAATCTGTCTCGGGAACATTCGGAATTTTCTTCTCTATAAGCTGAACTTTTTCGACACTTTAGGGGAGCTCTTATTGAACATTCAGACAGTTCGACAAGATTTTTATATTAACGATAAAGTCTCTTGATATTAATATAGTTATAAATCTTCGTAGCGTCGCATCGCTTGTAAGCACGAACTTGCGCATTCAATTTTTGTCTGAAGAAGTGTATTTTAACTATATAGAAATAATGCGAAAAACTTCTGAAATTATAAATAACATAGCCTGCTTTGCGCAATTCACATATTTTTAAAAAGAAAGTTATGCAAAACCTTACAAATTAAAATGTATTAAATGCATAAGTTATCATTATAAGTAGACTGTATAAATCAATTTAAAGGCCTGAATAGTACCAAGGTTCCATTTTTAACTCATAAAAGTTATTAAAAAAATAACAAAGTCTCTAATTGGTTTCTAAGTTTTGTAATAGTTGCAGTCTGATTATATTAGGTCTACCGGAAAATTCTACCCGCTCTTAAAAAGAAAGAAAACAATAAATTTTGTACGCACCTAATATTTACTGTATTATTATAATAATTTAATATAATCGTAACCCATGCCCTGTTACGAGCGCGATGGCGATTTATGAATATCACTTTTGTAAAATACACGTCGCAAATAAACTGACATTAGCGAACACAATTTTCCGATAGACCTAATACAAGATGGCAGACAAGTAATTTTCACGCCCTTCGACGGCACCCTGGCGTTAGCAAGAGCTATGTGGAAGTCGTCTTTCCGACGCGACGTGCTCAGTTTTCATCGGCAACGGGATATCGCGCGATAAAACAGGACAATGGATTCCGCGTTCGGTTCTACGCTCCGAACCAAAAACAGATTGCGTTTCATTCATGCGCGCCGCGGGGTTCCCGCGGGTTGGGGTTTTCGTCCAAACAGAATTATTCACCGTATAAATATTATTCCGATGCCGGGAGGAACCGTGGGACCGTGTGATTCTACGCGCGCCATTGCGTAGGCGGATTTCGTGTCTACGCGAAGTGCATTCTGTTGCAAGCGACTGTTGTCCCGAATAACCGGGCGCGCAGCAAGTTTCGAAGTTCCGCTGGGAACAAGCGGAATGCACACTTCGACAATACGCGTTCCGCTACAACGACGCCGATGTTCATGCTTAAGCATCGATGTCCGCCTTAACGACAATGACTCGCTGTCCAATGAACAGGGCTCCTCCGAGCTCCTAAGCGACTGGAAAATCTGACATTTTTCCATTAACCCTTTGCGGACGGAGACACACTCGACGGGCGAGCGTCGCTGTGGACGACAGGTATTGGAGCACGAAGTAAAGAAAATATTCATGTCGCACGTTTGCGTTAGAAACACTAAAGCTTTATTCAAATAACTTTTTCATGAAATCCAACAAAGTCATAAACAAACAAATTTAGTCGTGTGCAGGATGTTATAAGATATGGAAAATGTGTAAAACTTTGCCGATTTTTATGGCAGGGATACTGAAAGACTGATTTGACAAACTGAAATTCGTTCTGACCCTACCATAGTCTCACATTGAAAGTTTACATTATATGAGCCGTTCAGTGCACACATCGACTAACTCCATAAAACAAAAAGTCGAGAAACGCGATGAAATGATGTACATTGATTTTTAAAATTCCTGTTATAACATAGATTCACATATATAATGTAGAATGAATAAATACAGATATAGCTTTCATTTAACGTATAATTTAATGTATAAAATTAATATTATTTAATGTATAAAATTAACAAGAAAGAATAGCCAAAAAAAAAAAGAAAGAAAAAAAATTTTGCCGTTTAATGGTGATAATCTTTATTATTCAGGAAAGTTATTATAAATATAAAAAGTTATGACTATACCAAGTGCTTTGACACTTAAATTTAAGATTTTTCAAAAAGTGGAGTTAATCGATGTGTGCACTGGGCGGCTCATATGCAAGATGATACTTCATTGCTAAAAGTCTCTAATTTCATTGAGAGGCAACTAGACTTCTTAGGCTAGTAATCCTCATGCGTATCTTATCGTTTAGGATGACAGACGTGCGCAGCAGCAGCGCGAGAATTGGGCGGCTATATGCCGACACTCGTCCGCAAAGGGTTAAATAGTGAATGCGCGAATTTCGATTCGCGAATGTATCGACGCTTCGACGGGCAAATTGAATGAATAATTCCGTGAAAACGGGACGAATTATTCAGTGAAATATTTTGTTTTCTGGCGAAATATTTTGTTCGAAATATATTGTTTAACGCTAGAACCATCAAATCAGTCAGAATGGCTGGTTTTTGAGTTTTTCCTTCACATTTTTATGGATATGTTATAGAAATCTTTTTGTGAGAAATTTGCTTTCCAAACTTCTTCGCTGAAGCATACACTATAAAAGAAATCGTACAGTTGAACGAATAAATCCTAAATCTTGCACAGTGAATATATTATATTTAACAAATATGAGCAAGTAATTCTGTTAGCTAGATGTCCACGTATAGACGATATTACAGTTATCGTGTTAATATACTGATCAAAAAGTTATGAAAAGAAATGAAAATAAAAGAAGTCAAATAAAATAAATTGTATATTGATATTAATTCCTTTTTACTTAATTATAATACAAATTATGCTTTGTATTATTAGTGGAGGTTGTCGTTTTCTTGCAACTAACTTGCGAAATCCTTGGTCATCTGAATTTTATGAGAACCATGAAGATGATATTTATTCTCCACCTTTGCAGATTATTCGAGCACGTTGCCACGACATATTTGCTTGATAAAAAACAGAATGAAACAGTGATTGAAAAATTATTTCTAACATGAATTATTCTTTTACTTTATAAGGAGCAGAATGTGGTGACAAAATTATTTGATAATAGAAAATACACAATCAAATAATATTCATTTCGAGACGCTGCACGAGTGAATTCTTCTTCGAAAGTCAATCTCGAGTTTCGCACGTCATACTTAACCCTTTGCATTCGAAGCCATTTTCACTGTGAATCGGAAATAATTTTCTTCACTCATAGTATTTCACTGTCACTTATATAACAGTATGTCTATTTAATAATCTTTGAAACCTAAATTTTGTTGGTACAAAAATGATCTTAGAACGTCATAGACCAATTTAACTGGGGCCTCAGAGCCACCGCTCGAGTGGAAAGGATTAAATCGAGGATCGACTTGAACGAAGATCGCGCGATAATTCACGCGTTATTACGTCGTTTGTCAGAAAGTAGCAGGCCTCGGGCTCGAGGTACTTAGTCCCTGGACCTCCGTGCCCGGAACAGAAAACGACAACGACAAGTTGGAGAAGGGTCTCCGTCTCCGTGACCAAGAAAGTCCATTGAAGTCGCCGAAGTTCGTACCGATCAGAGCGGAAAATGACTGTATAACTTCGAACCGTGAATAATTTTTAATGTATTCGAGTACATTGTATACCTTTCCCGAAACTTTACTCTCTCCGGCCGCTCTTTACCTCAGGGTATTTGGTCGGCCGGCGGGAAGTTCGACGACAATTACGCCGAGTTCGCCGTGGAACATCAATCGAAGTTCCGTGTCTGTTTTTCCAATAACCGGTCGACCGTCGCGTCGAGTATACATATAGATCAGAAGGATGGGCCCGACGCGTGAAATATCCTGCAGCGTCTCGGACACCGCGATTAGGCCTCGTGTAGGATAAATGTCCCAATTATCGTGCCTGACCCAATTTTCGAGTCGCCGGATTAAAAAGGTACAGAAAAAGGGGAATGTTGTATGTAAATGAATGACCCATTTTTTGTTATGTTTGCCTATTAACATAATATTAATAAATGTAATATTAATAAATGTAATATTAATAAATATAATATTAATAAATATAATATTAATAAATATAGTATTAAGACGTTCAGTGCTGGCAATAGGCCAATAAAGTTCCACATAGCTGAAGTAATTTAATTGATTAAAGCAAAACTAGAAAGATAATATTTATCATAGGGGGTGGCATTAGAACTCTTTAACATTCGAAACACTCTCTAGTCAAATCCAATTCGTTCAAATATATTACAATAAAAATGAATTTTCAAGATTAGTCAGAAATTAGTGTCACCCATATTTGAGTGATGCGGTCAACGTGTTAATAAATACAATATCATTTTAATAAAATCAGGTTTGATCATATCAACTGTAAAAAGCGAATCTTTATATAAAATAAAAGTAATCCGCGTTAATTACCTATGCACTACATAATTTTTAAGAAAAATGACTCACCCTGCATAAAATATCGAAAAAGTGTTCCTTTCCGATAAAAAGTATACTTTTGTTTCATAACGCTGCAACGAATATTAACCCTTTCACTCGCGTGGCATTAAAATTGTCCTATCACGACCCAAGATAATGTTTACACTAACAAAGCTTAAATTTAAAAAATTGTCAAATAGTGATAGCGTTAGTACGAGCCACAGGAATCAACTTCGTATGCATAAAAGTACACTTTGTTGCACAGAATGGTAATAATTTGCGCCAGAAGAATTACTTCAGATTTACAGTTAAAATAGCTTCGTGTGGAAAGTGTTAAAAGGAGTTCGGGTCAAAAGGAGGGATATAACATTATGACCTTGAGACTACAAGTCGGGGCGACGCAAGGCCAGATACAAGTCTATCGCGGGGAACATCGGCCGAGGGAAACAACAATAGGAGGGGAAAAAAGAATAGGCAACAAGAAGGAAAAGTTGCTCGGCCCGTTGGAAAAGTTGCCGGGCCGCCGTGTTTATGGAAACTACTTTGAAAAGGGCGAAGAGCAGCGGATACTTGATATTAGCGCCGGGCCCTTCAGACTTTCTTGCATCAACATTGTACGAAAGTTTCGCAATCAATAGACCGGCGATGCACAGAATTTTCAAGCGGGGGCCGCGCGCGAGCGCCGCGCCGCGCCGGAATAAATTTACGGCAAATACGCGGACGACGGCGTTTTCCATAAAAAGGAGCGGGACGATTATATTATCAGAGAAAGCAACAGCGCCCGATTTATTCATCGCGGCAACTTGGACGAGATCGGGCTAAGGCCGCCGTCTGCTCCGCGTCGAACCCCACCCGGCCTCGCGGGTACGAGGCAGTCGCTTAAATATTAATTACGGCTCGTCCCGTTCGCGTCCCGCCATCTTGGATATCGCGCACACCTCGGGAACAACGGCGAAACTTTCCGCGAAAGCGACGGGAACGCCGACGATTTCGAGCGAGGTATCGAAACGCGCTCTGTTTGAACAGCCAGATCCGTTCGAAAAACCGTCTGGCTTCCAGCGAGACGATAAGGGGTGTAGCGTCGAAAATGTCGGCGAGTGTGATGAATGTTACCTACTCCTCATCACCTGTGCCTACTTTTGAGTTTCCAACTGGTGCTAGGGTGGGTCCATTCGCGGGATTGATACCAGATCTTAAGAAATGACTATTTGGAATCATTGTTGATCCTCGAACCACCCCTTGGGGTTGCTGGCAAGATTTTTCTAAATATTTAAATAAATACTAAAATATTGAGATTCTTCTTCTTCTTCTTTTAATTGATGTTGTACTTTATAAAACAACAAAATAAAATATTTATTAACAAATCTGTATCGAGGTTTTGGTTTCTTTTATATTTTGAACATAATAAATAGTATTTGAATTTTCATGATCTTATTTTGGGTCGCCTGCAACCCTATACTGTTACTTATGTCGAAAAATCGAAGGGGTTCATTCTAGGGTCAATATTCCACCTTGTAATGAAACCTTGGAGGTCTATCATGATTTTTATTAGTATCAGAAAAATTATTTCATTAATAAATTTACGATTTATTCCTGTTTATTCAGGCACGATATTTCTCCTTATTTCTCTCTATTTTATATATAAAATATTTATTCTAAAAATTAAGACCAATTGAACTTTAAACCTTCAAAGTTTAAAATAAGTATATAATATTTATATCCTAAATTAACCACATAAAATTACTCAATTAAAATTACTCAATGAACGATAGGAATATTGGAATATTATATTTCATTCTTGCAATATGATCAGTTACAACCGACATATCTCTAAGTATAATTATTCGCCTAGAGGATGAATAAATAAATAATCTAAATAATAAAAATTATAATCTTATCATATTTATGCCTTTTATAATTAGAGGATTTGGAAACTGATTAATACCTGCAATAAATAAACCCCGCAGCATTCTGTCTTATAAGCAATATAAGATCTCAACTACTAATTCCACAATTATTCATATTATTACAAAGTAATAACACTAAAACAGTCGTTAAAAAAAATTCGTCGAGAGACTGTAAAATTTAAAGTTTATTCTATAAAAGTTAAAACTTAAAGTTTGAAAGACGATCGAGCATCTGGCATGAAACATGGCACTCATTCGCAGTCGATTACTTTTATAACAACTTGCTGTTAATTTTGAATTAATAATAGAAGGGTATTAGTTCCTCCAGGAGTTCAAAGTGGTCTTGGTGAACGGTGCGGGAGGTATCTGTATGCGTCAAAGGATAATCACTGACAAGGGCAATCGGAGGATAAGAGGTATCCGAGCTAGTTTAGGACTACGTCATCTTGACTGCGAAGTATCCATTACGTGGGAATAGTCCGGGCGTAGCAATATATCAGGGGTTCGACGCAGTCTCACGGAATCTCGACGATTTAATTATTTAAATGTAATCCGGACACGGTACTTTGTATGGTAAATTATTCAACCGTTGGATTTACTTCTTCTTTCGACTGTCAGCCGGTACGTACAGCCCGAGACGAGGCGGAAAGTATAAGGCTGAAATTCCCACCGACCGAGTCGTTTCCCTCCTCTCTCGTTGAATCCGAATGGCGATCGCCGCGAAATCAAATTATCCATATCATCCGCGGCTCGAATTAAAAAGCTGTCCGCGTCCGGTCGCGCGTTTTAGCATAAAGCCGCTCGGTAAACTCTTCGGCGAGACAGGCTTACTTTTATGTCGCATTTAACTCTTGTTTTACGAATCGCTTTTCCTTTTTCAGCTTTTCCGGCGTCCTGGATCGAGCGACTGTAAAATGCGTTATAAAACATTTCAACGCGTTCGCTGGCAATGTCACGTGACAGCCACGATGTTGTATTTTATGTAATAAACATCAGCTTAATTTTGCGAATATAATTATTGATAATTGTAACGCGTAGCGTGATATTTGAAGAATTTATAGCTTCTATTTGACAATATTTTTATCATATTTTACGAGAGGATTTTTCACAAAAATATAGCTTAATATGCTTGGAAAAATTTATCATTTTATTTAACAATTTTTGCAACATATTTTTTAATGTACTTCTTCTAGAATCATGAGATTTTATGTAAATCTCCACGATATCCTCGATAATTTTAATCAATTGTCAAAAAATAGATAGAAAAATAAGAATATATTTATATCCTGGGTCCAAATAGACCCGAGTCTCGCCGTCCGAGCGTTGACAGCATAAATGCGACATGTGTGAACCAGCAGCCCTCGCGTATAATACTATAGACATGTAAAACAATATCATTCTCTCATTAAGCTTCGATTCAAAGTTACCTCTTTGAGATGTCCTCGACGTGTTTGATGTTACGCCGCGTTGCATCTGTTGCACTCTGGAGGATTCTCTCTTTTTTTCCGTCGAGCACTACTTTGCAACTTG
Source organism: Augochlora pura (assembly GCF_028453695.1). Taxonomy (NCBI): domain Eukaryota; kingdom Metazoa; phylum Arthropoda; class Insecta; order Hymenoptera; family Halictidae; genus Augochlora; species Augochlora pura. The sequence goes on along the minus strand of NC_135782.1, from coordinate 9,582,455 downwards.
GTCAGCTGTTCCTTTTCCTTTGACTCCGGCATGAGCTGGAACACGGCCAAGAATTTCTATTGTTTGATTCTTTGATAGAATTTCATCGCATCTCTTGACAATTACTTGAATAATTGGGTCTCGAAAATTGGCTGTTTCTAATGCAGAAAATGTGCTTGGCGAAGTCGGTGCTCGTACGATGCACTTCTCGCGTGCATTTTCAGCGAGTCGTTTCTTCGGGAACATATTTTATGTAGATGTAACAATAAACGTATTCCAAGATTATAAACGACAAATATACCCTTGTATAGAATATAAAAGGTCGTCTCAGTCAGGCAGGGTCAAGGTTGACCCGACGAGAGGTAAAAACGTCCATTTTAGATGGAAAAAAAATCATACATTTGTGATATTTATTTTATTTCCAACGAGATAGATTATTATTTTAGGCTCTGAAAGAATGTCTTTCAATTTCTGAGAACATTCAATAAAACTACATAAATATAGTTATACATACATGACTGATATAAATATAACTACAATCTATGTAAAATGGAATTAACCCCTTGCCATACTTTAACAAGTTTGACTCGTGGCGGAAATTTCTAGCAATAAGCTATTGAGCACGAATGTTCTCCCTAACTTAACATAATATTGTTTCTACTTAAACACTAAAATAGACGACATTGTAATTAAAAAGATAATTAATGTATATAATTATACATACATGAATGAAATAAATATAACTACGCTACATCTATATTCATAAATGCAATTATCTCCTTGCTATACTTTAATAAGTCTGTCTCGTGGTAAAGATCCAATAAGCTATTAACCATGAATGTGCTTCCTTTCTTAACGTAATGTTGTTCCTACTTAAACAAGTCTAACGGCATTATAATTATAAAGAAATTGATACGGCAAGAGGTTAAAGACACCAATATAACAGAAATTACCACTTCCACGTTCTTATCAAAAATATCAAGCGTCTTCAAGCGAGACATCGCTAATTATCCATTTCACTCGATTCGATCATTTCTCTACCACCTATAATAAAAAGTTCCCCAGACACAATTCGCGTCCATTTCCACGGTGCGCGCCGTTCGACCGAGAGACGACGCGCTGTCTGATCTCTGGTGGGTCCGGTGTCCCGCGGGGACGAGTTCCAGGCCAGGACAACCTCAGCCTGACCAATAGCCTAACCCGGAGCCGGGCGAGTTAGTACCCCATGATAACGAAGCTTTGTGCGGCGCGTTACACGCGTAGTTTTGAGCATTCAGCCTCGGAAATTCGATCGAGCCCGGTGACCCTTCATCTTCGCCCCTTTACGGCAGCCTTGTTGCGCCACCGAAACTCGATTTACATCGAAGCCCCGTGTACGCGGCCGTGAATCGTCCTCCGTGAGATTGTTGCAAACTGCATGCATCGTAAATGCACATCCTGATTGTGTGCGGCGAGGTGTCCACCGCCGGCGGAGTCCCTTTGTTGAAACGCGTTTGATTGGCCACCGAGATTGAACTCGAATTGAGTCCGGGATTTGTCGACCGACCGAGAGACAATTACCACGCGCTCGCGCGGGCCACCGCCGCCGCACTCGCGCGATCGCGTTGTTTCCGTCGTCGTCCCGCGTTGTCTCGCGCCGTTCCACGCTGTCCCACGGTTTTCACGGATCAAAGTGGCCACCCCGCCGACAGGCGCGACGGCCACGCGCGCACGCGGTTTGCTTAGCAATTGTCGCGGCACGCTTCCCGACGCGACCTCCACGAGGCCAGAATTTTCGAGACACCGAAGGGATGCGCCTTCTGCGCGATCATTGCTAGCTGAGACGAGGAGATTAACCTTTTAGATACTACGCGTCACTGTAGTGGCTTTCGCGAATGACTCGTGCTTTACTCAATTGTTTTATTATTTATTAAAGCAAACAATTAAAGTGAAAGTGTGTATATACAATATATTAAGAAAAGAATTTATGTTATTAGTACTATATATAGATATCCGGAAAAAATATATGTTATGAGAAAATCGTAATTTAGTTACGAAAAACTTTATTTGCGCAAAATCCTGCCGTACCTAAAATGTTAAGGCAATGCAGCCGGCTACTGTGGACTGATCAATTGCCTTTGCTTCGTTTCGTGATAGCATTAACTTTATATTTAGCGAATGAGATATATTAACAAGTTAAGCGCCGATTATGAACCACTAAAATACCCACATAATTAAAGCAATTTAATTAATTAAAGCGAAACTCGAAAGTTAACATTTATTGTAGGGGGTGGCTTTATTAGGGGCAAATTCAACTTGTTAAATATATAACAATAAAAATAAATTTTCAAAATTGGTCAGAAATTAGTATCGCTCATATTTGACTGACTGGCTCAACGTGTTAATTATTTTTTATTGAAAAGTATACAGAAGAGAAGGGTGGCAAGATGTTGTATTTATCTAATAGGATTTATTAAATATTTATGGTTATCGAATAAAACAATTAAATATTTATATTGGAGAATAAATGAAATAAAAGAATGATAGATCTTTCGATTTATCGAATAGGATATATTTAATTTTTATATTCAATAACGAACAAAGTAAAAGAATTTCATATTTATCGACCAACGCGTATTAAATTTTTAAAGTAAATATAATAATTGAAAAGAAATGAAATGCACAATAATTTTATTTAGCAAAGAAAATGGTCATTTGACTGACATTGTATTTTACGCATAATAGTGACTCATTTGATAATGAATCTTTAATAATAACTAATCTTTAGATTTTATACATTTATGAGAAAAATGACTTGTTCAAATGCAAAACAATAAAGTCGTTTAAAGATTAAAATTATTAATACGAGAAATGTATATGTATCTAACTGACGTAGCTTCCAATTAATGCAAAGACATGCTAAACGTAAAAACGAATAACTTCTAACTCTTTTATTACTTCAGTCGGAAGTAATGATCATCGATACCCTTCAATTCTTTTATTTTTTTAATTTCTTTAAAATTGCAGGTACTTATCAAATACATAAAATCCATAATCTCGTAACGAGGGTAGCTTCCGCGATACGCGGACGAACTTCGGCGAACCGATCGTTTATCTCTTCCCGTTACAAATTTTCTCCAATTAGTTTGCTCAACTCGGAACTCCATTAAAATCTTTACTTATGAATGCCTTTGTTCCCGCAATCGGTATACTTATAGCGTTTGTACACCAGACCTGGTCTTTCCCTCGGCCATTGGACGTCGTAACGAGGGTAGTTTTGCAATATGAGCACGGACTTTCGAGAATTAATCATCCATCTTCCTGCGTTCTTCCACGATGTTAATTTGTTCGACTTAGAACTCCATTTGTGAATCATCTTACTTTTAGTAGTTCAAAAGCGATAAGTAAACCTTACAAATACTTGTAACGTCTGAGTACCAGAATTATTAAAAATATTATGGAAAGTGCACTGCATTTTTACACGAATTAAAAATATAACGACGAATAATAGAAACTGCATCGTTGCAAATGTTATAGTCAATCGCACAGGAAAAATCACTGAATGTATACTAAAATATTGATTCAAGTTATTTTACAAACACTAAAATAATGATTCAAGGTATTTTACAAACGCTAAAATATTGATTCAAGTTATTTTACAAACACTAAAATATTGATTCAAGTTATTTTACAAGCACTAAAATATTGATTCAAGTTATTTTACAAACACTAAAATATTGATTCAAGGTATTTTACAAGCACTAAAATATTGATTCAAGTTATTTTACAAACACTAAAATATTGATTCAAGTTATTTTACAAGCACTGAAATATTGATTCAAGTTATTTTACAAACGCTAAAATATTGATTCAAGTTATTTTACAAACACTAAAATATTGATTCAAGTTATTTTACAAGCACTGAAATATTGATTCAAGTTATTTTACAAACACTAAAATATTGATTCAAGTTATTTTACAAACACTAAAATATTGATTCAAGTTATTTTACAAGCACTAAAATATTGATTCAAGTTATTTTACAAGCACTAAAATATTGATTCAAGTTATTCTACAAACGCTAAAATATTGATTCAAGTTATTTTACAAAGAGAGTAAAATAACTTGTTAAACCCTGGAACGTTTCAATTCCAGTTTCCACGCAACAGATGATATTAAATAACCGATAAATCACGCGCGAGCGCCTAAATCGATTCCAAGTAAAACGAACGCGTGCCGGTAGCACAATTTACTTCGTAATAACTCGTGCAAGTTTCCTAATTCCGTTCCTGTTGCGATGATTCTGGTAAACTGCGAACAAATCGCCGACCGTGATCCCCGTTTTAACGACTACAAATTACCGGGAATTAGTTGCACTTCGTAGCCGACGAGAGGAATGTCCGCGTCCCTTAATTTACAATATCACTCATCGTTAATTGTGTTTAACGAGGGTGAGCCGTGTCCTCCCCCCCCCCCCCCCCCCCCCCCGGGGAATGAACGGCGTCGTCTAATTTGCATCGAAGTGAAAATGGGACAGAGCGCGGGTACCAGTTGTCCTGGATACGGCGTGTCAAGAAAACGCTAACACGGCGGGGAATGATTTCCACGATGGAACCAATATTTTCACGTTGAAATAATTACTACGGCGGCGGCGGCAGCGGCGGGCGGCACGGTACGGTGTATCAACGGGGTAGGAGGATCGTTAATTTTTCCGTCCGACGAGCGAGAACGGTGAAGTTCCAACAATGAATTTAAGCTGAAATTCGCGCTCGTTACTCTGCTCTGAAAAGCATCGCTAATCGAAGACAAATCGATTTTGTCTTTTAATTTTGTTCTCCCCGCCGAAATCAATTCGAATTCAATTCCGTTTCTCGTGCCGGTTAACGACTTGCCACGCCGAGCCGCCTCGCTCCCTGCCTCGCTCCGCCTCGCCTCGCCTCGCCTCGCCTCGCGCCGTCTCCGTGCCCGCTCGTTGTTTTTACCGATAATTGTAACGAACGTGTGCCTGTCTGGTCGATGGCCCAGCACCGGCCATCGCCGCGTTACAGCTCGACAATTTTTGCATTATTTCCGGCACGATGGTCGCGAAATTTCCTGACGCCCGCCGACTATCGCGGAATCGCGTTTTCAACCGTGATTATTACCAAAGTAATGAGCGCCGAGAATTTGTAGCCGATTTTCGCTTCGTGTTACACCACTCGCAGTTATATAGGTTTTCGACGGGTGTTCGAAGCTCCAACGAAATGCTACGACATTTTCTCGACATTTTCTCGGACACGAGTTTATTGCAGTTTTTAAGAAATCTTGAGCGTTTAACGCTTCCACTATCGAGCCAACGATTGTTAATATTTTAGAAAATTAACGTAATGTATTTAAGCAAAATTGAAAAGTTCAAGCGTATAGCGTCGATTATTTTGTCAACGTTTGTTCGTGTTACCGGTTCTAATAACAATTAAAGAGCATGTAATTTAATTTTCTATTATTTGAAAATAATTCCGTACTGTAGTGGTAGTAATATTATTATTAGTATTAGTGGTGTAACAGGTACACTTTTAACAACTTTCTTGACACGAAATTGAACTTCGCAGCATTTTTAATAACAATGTGTCCTTGGATTAACAATGTGTTTGAATTATTTTCTACGGAAGAGTGATCAAGATTTCAACAATCTTTAGATAAATCGTGTGAGAGCAGTCGTTTTTATTGATTAATAGGTTTATTGTTAACACATAAAATTTGATAATGTACAAACTATCTTGAAACGTGTTCAGTTGTGTGCCATCATTCTTGTACCAGCACTTATAAACCTTTATATTATATAATATACGTTTGGAACCATATAGAATATTATAATAATATTCGATTTATATGCATTTCTAGACATCGAAAAATATTTGCAAATCAACATTATGTTCCTTATAATTTTGTGCAGTGATCAGTAAAATTGTGTGATCAATTTTAACGCATCTCCCAATACACATTTCAGGCTAACTACTGCGTTTACAATTTTTAATTACTGCATTTGACGATAATAAATGAATTAATGTCTTCCATCTCGTGTTCTTCTGTTAGAGGAAACAATATAGTCCTGCTTTATTCCTGCCGCATTGCGAATACCTTATTCATTGTTCAGTCTATTGTTTACAGAAACAATTGATGGACGTGTTTTCTGTTCTCGAGAATCAATTCTCAACTGATCATTATATATCTTACGTATTATAATTATACATCTCAGTAATTGTATCACATTCTGATTTGTTATCTTCAGGG
>NC_135782.1:9556272-9576127 GCF_028453695.1 Augochlora pura | reverse complement strand
TTATCGATGAGCGTTAATGCAAACCTGAAATTTTTACGCGCCGTCAAGTACACCGAGCGGCGCGCCGACCGACACGTATCTAAAGTATTCAGTGGCCCGTATAATGGCGCGATTGTAAAAGTATATTTGTCGGGCAACGGGCACCGATATTCATCGCGGAATCCGCGGCGGAATTACATATTTGCGCACTGTGCACTTGGGAAAGCATGGTAGCGCGCGCGCGCGCGTGTTGGCCTGCGCCGTCGCGCGTATCCATCGGCCTGTTTGCTTTCTCGTCGGGCCGGTGTGCGTTAGCAGTTGACGGAATTTCCGCGGTTCCCGGAACTCGTCTCGGCGAACAACGCCGGTATAGACAGCCGCGTTTCCTTTAATTAGCTGCAGGATTACCGGTTTAATGGATTAAATTTTTGTGGGCCGTGGAACGCCGAAGCTTTGCTATATTTCACGCGAAACAAAAATTCTCGTTATTATTAAAGTTACATAAAAATTTATTTTAAAAAAATACAAGTCGCATTAATAAAGAATTATAAGTTACGTTAGGACTACCGGAAAATTACGTTCGCTAATGTAATTTTATTGGTAACATATATTTTTCATAAATGATATTCATAAATCGCCATCGCTCTGCAAAAAGGAAATAAGTTACGATTATATGAAATTATTATAAAGGAGAGGGCATTATTAGGATTTTAGGGTGAGATACTAAAGACAAACCAAAGGCTAAACAGGTGCAATAGAAGCAGAATGGTGGAAGGTAGAAACAAATTTTATCTGTAATGTAAAGTCTGAAGTAAAGTTCAGTGTCAGAATGTAAAGAATGAAAGATTAATATAGAAACGTATTCTTAGATGTTTGTGAACCAAGTCCAGTTTCTTGCCCACAAGGCTGAAATAAATAAATATATTAAATTATTATAATAATACAATAAACATTGGATGCATACAAAATTAATTGTTTTCTTTCTTTTTAAGAACAGATCGAATTTTCCAGTAGACTGGAATATTACAGCGAGATAAAATGTTATATCATAGTGAGTGGGTGAGAAGGAAGCAACGATTACGCTAATTTTATTGGAGATTTTGTTGCAGTCTCGGTCATTGATAAGCTTTTGAGTCGCGCGAACTATTCGGGTCAAAATAAACCCAGCTTAGTCGGGCTACGGTTAACAGCGAATTAGTTTCTATTCTATGAACTTGGCAAGCGCGCAACTACTGAAACAATCACGGAGTCGGGTCTTACTTTACACAGTGGAGTGGGATAAAGGTCCCAGTTACCAACGGCATTAAACATAATTTTTCGTTCAACTATATACAATACTTTCATTTATCTTCATTTTTATTTATTTGTATTATTTCGTGTTGGTCCCAAATACTCAAACGATTTGAAAATATACAAATGTATTATACATTTCAACATGTTCAGCGCCGACATTCACATTCAGCACTGAAATAACCACATACTTAAAGCAATTTAATTGTTTAACCTTTTGCTACTAGGATTCCTTTCACGCTGCGTTGATTAGCACTGATTTGTCCTTAATATTGTCTTTAATAGGACCAGATCATTTTTGTCTCTTCTATTGCCTTTATTTATTTCAGTTTCCAGACTTTGATAACAGAAGAATGCAATTTAATTTCGATTTAGAAGAAATTAGTAATATTCATATTTAGTAGATGCTGCATGGAATCTTCGTCACGAGTCTCACTCGTTATTATAGTGCAAGAGGTTAAAGCGAAACTAGAAAGTTAAGTTTAGTTTTAACTAAATTCAGTTTCTTCAAATATATTGGAATATTAATGAATTTTCAAAATTGGTCAAATATTAGTGTCGCCCATATTTGATTGACGCGGCGCTCAACGTATTAATTATTACAATCAAAAATTTGCTATTCATTTGTGCATTTTATTTCGTCTTAGACTTGCAATACAAAAAGCGTCTAAAAATTGACTACTATATTTTACCTCTTATTCGATCACCAAAACTGCAAATGTAAACGACAAATTTTAACACAAGAAGAGAACTCTGGCCACATCGCGAAATATCCTATTTCTCCATGACGAATATACTCGCGAAAAACAGCTAACTGGTTAAAAAATATTCTCGCGGTTCAAGCGGGAGCAGATATTTCCTTGCACCACGAAGAATCGTTTCAAAGCACGATGCGCGTTGCGTATTAACTTCGGAACGAGCGGGCCAGTGTTTTTCGGGCGGGCATTCCGTATTAACCCTTTGGCTACGGCAGTCTCTGTCACACATCGGCCTATGGTACGGCAAAAATTAAATCGCGACGTCCACTGGGTACGGTGAAGTTTTTCGTTTTTCTGAAGAAGTATATTAAAATATTGAAAATACTGAATTCTATTACATTAAACCAATATTACTTGAAGTGAACATTAATTTTAAGCTTCTTTTTACAGTATATAATAGTGAAATTTATTAATAAACGGGCGAAACAGGCGAAATTTGATCTGGACGCCTATTGGCGTCTACGGTACTGGGAAGACAACATGTTTCGGACGCCAATAGGCGCCAACAGTAGTGAAAGGGTTAATTAAGACCAAAGCTACGTTTCTCCGCGCTCGAATATTTATCGCGCGCTGGGAACGGCTGCGAAGTTAGCGAAACGATGACTTTCCCGGTGGCCCGGTCCGACATTTCGATTTTTCGATACCGCGCGCGGGCGGCCGTGCCCTCATTGGCAGTGTATTGAATATCAGCGCGATTAGTTATACCGGTCGAGAGGGCGGCAAACACCCGCGCCTGGCTCTTGATTAAAGCATTTAGCATAACAATGCTATTGGCTGCAGCCTGCGGAACCTCTCGTCAGCCCCCGCCGTAAATACAAACGTTTTTAATAAACGCGGCTAATTCCGCGCGGCCCGACCCGGCCCGGCCCGGCCCCGTGTCCGCCTGGAAAAGAGATACACGCTGCCAGCGCTACGCGCGCATTGTCAATGCTGATTGAAGTGCATCCGAAGTTCGTGTCTGCGCAGATGAGCTTTCAGGGGAGAGAGCCCGTCGTTCGCAGCTTTTGATTCCCTTTTCGAGTAATGGCGCCGTTCCCAGCGATAACTTATTCTCTGTGAAATGGAACTCGAAAAATTCGCGGATAGTCCTGCCGGCATTGATACCGACATTAGTCTCGGCGTCGTTTATACCGTTTCAATAAAATATTTCATTTATATTTTATTGGAATCCCTTTTTTTTAAACAATCGGCCCTATTGTACGTTTTCGTAGAACTTTCGTAATGGAATCACTTTTTTATATTTGAATTAAGCGATCGAAATTTATTTTATGTGCTAAGAGGGTTTAATAGATAAAAGTTAACAATTCAAAAGATTTGCCAATTGGAATTTATTAGTTCTGAAATATTTTTAGAACAGTGAACATTTTCAAAGTATAATTTATAATAACTATTCGGTGTATACGGGGCAACAATAAAAGTGGAAATGGGTCCAAAGTGAAGGAAACTATCCCAGCTCGCTTTGCCAAACTCGATCATGCTGTTCGCAAACGTTATGACAAGCTTTACTTTTCGAGGAGCTCTCGTAAATGCTGAATTCGAGAAACAGATACATAATTAACCCATTCATACTGCTTTCAGAATTAACCGTTCTCGCTTCGTCAAGTTTGCGTCGATGCAATCTTTCGCCAAATTTTATTTAAACCGAGTCGTCTTCAGGGTATGAATATCGTTGTTTAACTATCTTGTTTTTAATCATTAATTGGATCTATGAAATATCTGTTCTTAGATCTATGAAATATCTGTTCTTAGATCTATGAAAGATCTGTTCTTAGTTCACTAAGATCTATAAAAAAACAACGTGTCTAGGAATGCTATATGTTACATGTTGTACAAAAATTGTTAAATACAATTATGAATGATCGTAAGCATACTCTGTTGTAGTTTTGTAAAAATGATTCGTCGTTTAATTGTTATGAATATTTACAGATCTCTTAATATATTAGTATTATAAACAGAAACTCGAATTAATTTTAATAACATGGGAACATGCATTAGGACTTGCTTGGAAATATGTATAATAAAACTCTACAGCTCTTTTAAATAAAAATTCTTTTATACAACTATTCACAAAAATATAGATAATATAGACTATATTATTTAATTCTCAGAAAACTGATTTTAATACAGCAATTTTTTAATACCAATTCTTGAAAATATTTCTTGTATACTTAACGTATCTTTCGACTTAACCTATATTTCCTTGCAGTCTTTCAGTTGCCCTTAATGCAACAGCAAAAAATAAATAAAAATGAAATAAGCTATTTAAATACTGTTAGTAAAAATTAACTTATGCACCATCTTGCAAAGGTTAGAAATAACTAAAAAAACACGTTTACCTAACAAACCTAAAAATACCTTTCCCTAAAAGACCTGGAAAATACATATTTACCTAAAAAAACAAATTTACCTAAATAGATCTGGAACATTATTTGCGCAAGATTGTTTCAATAAAACTTTGTTCAGTTTTAAAGACCAGACATGTACTCCGTCACGAAGTGTCGGCCGCACGGATGCAGAAATTCCTGCGGAATTCAAAAAGAGCAGACGGCCTGCACAGAGTTCGCCGAAGGGAAGGAAGCTTCCATAGCGAACGAACGCGGAAGACGTTCGGGACCGTTTCTAAGCCTCGTTATGGGTGCTTTAACCTACAGCCGTGCGCGATATACTATGCTTACGGATCCGTGTACGAAACGAGGAGGCTCCGCGGGAACACCGTTTAACTCCAGAGATACGATCGAAGTTTATCCGACTCGGTACCAGACGGTTCGACGTGGTACCATTAGGGACCGGCCGGAGTGGCTCCGCTGCCATTTCGATACCCGATATTAGGATCCTCCTATACCTAATCAGAAGTATCAGCCGTTGCATGCGCGGTTGTTTATAGGCGTTCGATGTTACGTCAAACGCTGCTGATAGGCAGATAGGAACAAGGTGATCGGCACCGTTCCTCTAACATGCGAGCACGTCAACTTCCTTCTGCTTTCATTGTTTACCGTGTCACTAGATTGGCGATATTTCGTGCAAGACAGTCTTCATTTGTTGCGGGAGCCGTTTTTAATTTATTATTCAGTTGGATGGGCTAGAAAATGTACAACGAGTAGAGAACTTCAATATTCAGAAGACGATTTTTATTATTTATATTATAGTATTTCGTAATTTGATTATACATTAAATAACATTATAATATTATATCAGATATTATATTGTATGTTATCTAATATTAAAATATTATATCATGTATTAAATTGCATTATATTTATTTTACCTCTTAATGCAGCATAATTTTCTTTACAAGACATCGAAATCATTTTCGTTGAATGTATTGTGTCTAGTAAATAATAATATTTGACATTGACAGTTTTTGCCCATTTTATACAAATTCGAATTTACCCTCTTCAATCGAGAGATTGCTCATTGTAATAGAAAAAGAAAATCGCTAATGAACTATATTAATTTATATATCTTCCTGCAATTTAAAAATCTCTACATGGAACGAATGCATAAAGATCTCAATCTAATAATCATTCTTCTCATTGGACAAGAATTTTCATTCTTATTAAATCACATCATTTTAAAACAATCGCTAGGCAATCCCTACTACCCCAAACTGAAATTATTCATTCTAATCACGATTGGATAAAACTAACAAACTTTGTGCAATTTTATAAATCTCGCTACTTGCAGAAAGAAACGAAATTACAAGGAATGAAATTTTTACTTTCTCTTTCGATATAATATAATAATTATTATTATTTCTTTACCCCTTTACTTATTTCTTTAACCCTTTGCACTCGGTTGTCCCCTCACAGGGGACATCGTAATTCTAGTATGTGACTAAACATTAAAGTTTATTAGCGATTTGCAACTATTTCTCGATGACTACAAATTCATATAAATCGAATGTTATTATAACAATATTATATATACACATACATATATACATATATATCGTATACTATATAATAATATAAATGTTTATAAGCGCTGGTAGGTAACATCCGTGATGGTGCCGAGTGCAAGGGGTTAACCCTTTGCACTCGGAGCCATTTTAACAGTAAATCTTGAACAATTTTTCTGGTTCGTGGTATTTCCATTCTATGTAACAAAATAAATTTGTATGCCTAGAAAATTTAATCTTGTGACTCCTGCCAACGGTTTTACTACCTGATAATTTTTCAAATCTAAACCTTATTGTTACAAAAATTATTTTGCAACGTAATAGAATAATTTTAGCGGTTTCTCGGATTCACCACTCAAGTACAAAGGGTTAAAATTGATTTATCAGTAACTTTGTTGCTGCCGTCACGACTGAAGAAGCTGCTCGAAGATCAGTGAAACGTTTCTACGGTTCAATTTCGATCGGAAGCGATACTGCTGGAGTCGTGACCGGTTTTGGAAGGCATATCGCATGCGACGCGCGTAATCGTTTGACGTGTTTCGGGGGTAGAACGTCGAAAGATGGATAGTTACGTCAGTGGAACATAATATAACGCGATGCAACGTCCAAGCCCGTGCGGTCTCCGTTAGGGCGCGTCTCTCCACGGAACAGAAGTCGAGGCACGGCTCGCGACGCGATCGATTTGGCAGCAGGATTCCACGTGTAAATAGATCATCTTCCACGTGAAACCCGAGTATCGCGTTGCCCTATCATTCGCCGATGCGTGGATCGCGTGTAATTACGGCGTCTCGATCCGAATCGTTACCGTGATGAATGCTGCAATTGGAAAAATGTCGAGCAACCCTCTCGACAAAAATTAACTGTCGCTCCAACTCGCCGTGAAATTTATTTACATTAAGAAATCAATTTTTATGTTGTACGTTGCATTGGAGCGTTTGGAGAGCTGTCGCGTTCTTTCACGAGAACCTGGTATACGTTTTCTTTAAATGTTTATAGTAAAAACGAACTTCTTCACATTTTTATTGTTGTACATTTTTATTTGATATAGTTTTATTTTATATATTTTATAATATAATGATAACAAATTATCTGTATGAAGAAAGTTAAACTGAGCACTTATCTCTAAATTGCGGATTATATACATTTATGGCAAAATCGACGGGGTGCAATTTCGACTAGTGCAAGGCTGAAATTAATTTCAAAATATCAATGCAACATTTTCAATCTATTAAAACGATTAGCGAAAGCACGAACTTGTTGTTTAGTTTATATATCGTGCAATTGACGCAGATTATTATCCTTTTGCACGGAAATTCGCAGATTACTTGTCACAATAATTTTAGTTGACAACGAGTCCGATTCGTGATGATTTCATACAGATTCTATTAAGTATGAATACTGTCCATTTCTCTTCCAGTTGACTCTACAGAGATAATTATGGAGTGAATATAATAATAATAATAATAATAATAATAAAACAAAATTCATTATTTCTAAATTGAAATCGAAAGGCTCATCTGTTATCAAAATCTAGAAGTGAAAATAAAAAACAAAAATTATTGTTAATTATAAGTTCATTTATTTTAGTCTCATTCTATTAATGTAACACCTGCAATTGTCATATATTTTAAGACACAAATATTATTGAAATTTATAATATTAGGTTTTTATCTGCAGTAGTTCATCCGACCAATGTCCCAACAAATGGGGCGGCTAATATTTTTAAAATTGGAAAATGAATAATGATAATATTATAATGAATAGTAGAATATATTGAGATGAATATAAAATAATTTAACATTATTTACAAAATATACGATAACTGTATTTTCACAATCGAATCAATATAATGATTGAACAACCGTGGCGCTTAATTGTCTTTTGGTATGTCAGATATTTGTACAGTATAATTTCATTGCACAAAGCGCGCGCCTAATTTTCAACAAATAATAATCATAAATTCAGTTTAAATAAGCTTGAAATGAAAGCCTTATGTAGATATTTTGTATAATTATATTAATTTTTGAATTGCGACGAGTGATTGATTGGGGAAATTATTCAGAATGAACAGGTGCTAATCACAGTACTACATTATTAAACAATATAACAATGAACTCTTCTGTCCGCTATTTCGCCAGATCTCTGCAGTTTTCCGTGCGATCGATGTAGGAAGTTAATAATATCCAAAATACAATATAAAAAAATGAGAGAATTGAAATATATTTAAATAGATATATACCATATTCAATTTTTTGTTAATATTAATATTAAATGTTAATATTAATGCAAGTCTTGCCAGTTATTTTGAGAACATAAATGTTTGGTTCTAAAAGGAAATTATAAATAAGAAAAGGGCGTTTTCTTCGGAAAACGGATCCGATCGCAGACGGAAGAAGAACACGAACATCGAAGAATCTTGTTGAAAAATCGTCGTCGATTGCCTGCTCCAGATATCGTTAAAACCGCTCGGACCAGTTTCACCTTTAAAACCCGGCGCCCGCAGAATAAACGGGTCGCAATTTTTTTTTTTTCAACGCGCGATAAAACCACCGAACGCACCTCCTCATCGGATATTGATTAATCGCGCGGCCATAATCCGATAGGTGGATTATCGTGGTTGCCCTACTGTTGACGATAGTTTATCTTCGACGCCCCCTCCGTCGGACCGCTCCGAATAATTTATCGAAAATGGATACTCCGTCCTTTCGCGGGCCGTTTTTCACGTCCGTCGCGACGAGGGTAACCGAGAACAAGATGGAGGCGACGCCTAAACGGGGCTCGATCGTTTCGAGCTAGGATCCCGCGGATTATTCGCGGCGTTTTTCAACGGGATTTCGACCACGGAGAAATATGATCGATTATACGGCGGCAATGAATTACTCGCCGGTCGGCGGGCCGTGAAAATATTCGATTACCGATGCAAACGAGTCCCCGCACCCCGGAAACTTAAACTGTGAAATAGCCGCAGCTTTTCGTTGCGTTGTCCGAGCGAGCTCGCGTTGCGAACGCGAGATATTTTTAGCGCAGTGACAATATCGCTTCAGATCCGACTCGCGACTTAACCCTTAGCACTCGAGTGACGCCTTTGAGACGCCTATATCATTTCTAAAATAATTTTGACATTATTAAAGACCCTTCTATTTAAAAGATTGTTAAAAGCGTAACAGGTTTATGATAGACTCAATTTCATATTCATAAATTGTACTAAGTTAGATAAAATGGTAATGCAGCTGGTTAAAATTTTAGATCTAGGCTTAAAATGGCCTGGAGTGCAAAGGGTTAGCCTCTTAGGCACGGTTGGATTTTGCCAGAATGAAACTTTTCGTAACTAGATTACCATTTTTCTTAATATATATATTTGGTATAGCTGCATATAGTATTAGCTACATATATTCTTTTCTTAGTGTATAGTATATATACACTTTAATCATTTACTTTAATAACTAATAATATAATTGAGTAAGGAACGACACATCCACGAAAGCCACTATAATGCCACTATCGTGCCTAAGAGGTTAATAATATAATAATCAAATAATAAAATAATAAAATAAACAAATATTCAGAAACAGAGACCAGCACTTAGATGTCCGATTTCTCGTCTGATTGTTTATTCATATTTTGTATTTTCTCCTCGATGTTTGCGTTCGCCATTCGAACAGTTGTCCCTTTTCTCGTCTTTACTGAAACTTATTCTTCGATATAACAACGACTTCATTCCCCAACTCGGCTCGTAGAGTATGCACCGAGTCACAGTGTATGCAAATAGGAATATCGCAGGTAATAGAATACATTTTTTAAAAATAAAGTTTACAGAGATACGCTGCTGCAGAAAATTATACGACCCTTGCTCTCGAGCTGCGATAAAACCGTGTATCGAAAATGCAGAATGGATTTCTAGAGGTTATTGTAAAGGAGAAACAGTGCTGTATAAGATAATATTAAATTGAATATGAAAGGAAATTGTTTAAACTCGTAGAGTCGTCTGAGTTTATAATTTCGAACGCAGGAAAAGAGTATCGGTTTCTATTGGGTTTATATATCTTTAAAAATTGCTGTTAAAAAGCCGTTTAACATTTGTCAAATTTTGTAATATTTTCTAATAATTCAGTCGTTTATATTTCTTAAAGGATTGCAAATTTATTGACGAATTGGGTCAACGAGGTAGATTATTGCCAAGCCATTTGAATGAAATTATTTTTCATAATTAATCCAAGTTTACCCTTTTTAATAAAGCATTAAACTTTGGAAAAATATTAAACGGTTATTAAACAGCAATTTTCAAAAGAAACCTTCCTTCTCGTTTTAATCACCTAACCAAGTTCCTCAAAGAACTTTTATTAACAAGGAAGAAAACGCCCTTTTCTTATTTATAATTTCCTTCTAGAACCAGACATTTATGTTCTCAAAATAACTGGCAAGACTTGCATTAATATTAACATTTAATATTAATATTAACATAAAATTGAATATGGTATATATCTATTTAAATATATTTCAATTCTCTCATCTTTTTATATTGTATTTTGGATATTATCAACTTCTAACCTAGAACCAAGAAATTGTATTTGAATGACTCATAGACCCAGACGTCCAAATTTATATTCTCTTTGAACAAAATAAATAAATAGAAAGACGTTCCAGTGATTCTAAAATAATTCCATTCAGTAGCGTGAAAGTAGCGACTCCGCTCTTCAAAATGAGCGCAGATAGATCGTCGCAAAATTGTTTCGCGGTGCTTCGAAGATCGACGACTGTTCCGGTCGTAATTCAGCGATCCAATTTCGCGGAGTTATCGCGTTCACTCGAACATATCCCTAAACAAATGGACGCTACAGGAAGAACAAAGGACCGGATGGCCACGATGGGAATTACGGACTCCGTTTTTCATCCGCGGGACCGTTCCTTCTTGCGTTTTTATAGGGCGCGAGTACATATTCCGCGCGCGGCGACCGAGCCGCTACGGAGGGAACGGTTGTCGATGCAAGATGTCGCGCCCCGCCGAATATCGGATCGCGGCAAAAAAAAAAGCGCGGAACCGCGTGGCGAACGCAGATAACGGTCGGTCGATTAATTCGAGTAATGAAAATTTTAATGCGGCCCGATCCCCCGTTCCGAACCGTCCCTTTCCCCTCCCCTTCCCCGACCCCGCCGCGCCGCGCCGGTCGAACTCAATAATTTATACGTTACGTCACGCGCCGCGGCGCAGACGAAATTCATTGAATCATTAAGCGCGATGACGCTCCGGGCAGAATGAATTTTCTGTTAATGGAAAACGCGCGGGATCGTTATTGGATGGTTCCCGGCGATATTTAAAATTCCGTCGGCGGAAAAAAAAAGAGAGAAAGAGAAAAAAAAGATAGAGTAAAAAGGTTTACATTCCGACGGCATTTTCCGGCGGCAACACGTCAAAATTACCGTTCGGCGGGGCTTCATTCTAGACAGGCCGAAATTCCGGTGGATTGAATTTTTTAATAAAAATTTAAATCTCCCGTTCCGCGTATTGGTTATTTATTTCGCGTTTCGGGCTCGGAACATCCCCTCCCCTCCTCCCCATTCTTTTTTTTTTTTATTCCATTTCCGCGCGGACGAACGGCATCGATTCGCGGCGGCCTATTTGCAATTCGGAAAAAAAGATGGCCGCGATAACGAGAACGCGTGTTCCGTCGACGAGTGGAAGATGTAGCACAGGTTCGTTAACCGGCCGTGTCTTCGTGACGCCGGGGACCGATGCACTGTGGGGGGACGCACGGTTATGACGAGTGCGCTCGTTAAGAACGGCTGACTGGTTCAGCGAAGTAAAGAAATAAATGTTAGTAATAAAATTAAAAGATGGAACGGTCGTTTCGTTGCAACTTAATTCTGTGTTGAAACTAGACGGTGAATGCTTGTGCAGAATGAGAATTGTCTTTATTAATTGTCTAATTTATTGTAAGATGACATAGACATTTATTTATTTTCTCAAACATTTTAACAAGATCGCGGTAATTCAATAATATTGTTAAATTGTATAAAAGCTTTTACTACTTTAAATTTCAACTATCCATTTCATTAAAAAATCTCTAAGTTTTATGCTATTTATTGTTGACTGTAGTTACATGCGTATTATTCACTTAATACTTGCTATCATTTTAATAGTAATTGTACATTTATATCTCTTAAATACACATAAGCAGTGTAACATATTGGTATCATTTTCTATTTATTGTTTCTTGAAAAGGAAACCCCCAAATATCTCAATTTTAATACAAATGGACTTAGATCACTTTCAAAATGGACGGCTCGATTATACATAGACTTTTTAATGTGATTGCAACAGCTCACTGTTTAATTATTCGACAACGCTGAACATACAATGCTCATTTTACAATGTTCAACATTCAATGTTTAACACACTATGTTTAACATACGATATTCAACAAATTATGCTTAACATATAATGGTCAACATAAAATGCTCAACATACTATAGCAAAACGAATTAACCTATTACTTACAAAATGAACTTGCAGAGCCAGTAATATAAGATCTATTTTTCAAAACTGATTATCCGATGCGATCCAGCAAACCGAGTTACCACTTACAGACGTGAAAGAACTTCAGAGACGATGGACCTCGTCGAAGGAACATTGCGAACGACGTCAAAGACAGTATCAGAGTTATAGAATCTCATAGACCCGTAATACGTAGAATCTCATAGATCTATAGAAACCGATAGCAGCGGCATTGTACCAACAAACGCTGATAAAGACACCAACTGACCCGAAAAAGTCGATTCGTACGAGACCAGAGGCTCTTAGAGGGGACAGCAAACTTGCGGAAGCCGATAGAGACACTACTGGGTCAATAAAAGCCGGCACTGACAGCGTACAACAGCTTTTAGATAGAGCCTGGACTAGAAACACACTTCGGAACAATTGGATCGGAGTAAAAACGAACCTGTGGAGGCCACTAGAGATCGCGTTCGATCGAAAACGTTCTAATAAGCTCGGAAACTTCGTTCACGTTAGAGACTGCGAATTAACGCGTTATTTAACGGTAGCCGATTAATTATCTTTTCGATTACTGGATAGCGTCTTGATCGTTTTCTTTTCAATTTTTCGTTTGGACGCAGTTATTATACATTATTTGTGCAAAAAAAGTAATGCAGGATGTTTAATTTTTTGTATTAAATAATGCAGGATGTTTAAATTTTTGTATCAAATAATGCAGGATGTTTAAATTTTTGTATTAAATAATGACAGATATTTAATTTTTCATATTAAATAATGCAAAATATTTTCCGAAATTCTTGACTTGATCTTCAATTTTTAATTGGGAAATTAATGGTGGGCGTAGTGTTCATTTATTTAATTAATACTGTTTTAAATTCTGTTTTCAATCATTCTTGTTCGATTAATTTTTTCTCAATTTGTCCTTTTTCAATTAACACTTTTTCAATTCGTGCATTTTTAAATCATTCTGCTTTATTTTATTCTTTTCTTAAATCATACTTCTTCGGTTAATCCTTTTTCCATTCATCCTTTTCCAAATCATCTCTCTTTGATTTATCCTTGTTCAATATATATTTTTTTACTTTATTCTTCTTCAATCCATTGTTGTACAATTTATGCATTTTCAATTCATTCTTTTTCTATATATCCTTTTTTAATTTATCCTTTTTCAATTGATCCTTTTTCTATTTACCCTTTTCCAATTAATCCTTTTCCTATTTACCCTTTTCCAATTTATTCTTGTTCAATTTATTCTATTTTAATTTATCTTTTTTAATTTATTTTATTTCAATTTATCGCTTTCAATTAATCCGTTTTCTATTTATTCTCTTTCAAATCACCCTTCTTCAATTCATATTTTTCACATCGTCCCGTTTCAATCTATCTTTCTCAATCAATACTGATTCAAATCATGCTTGATCAGTTTATCGCTACATCTTCGCGAATTAGTCGTGCCCGTCTCTGTCTCATTTAAGCTTAGCATCTCTATCATGTTCCGGTGTTCCAATGTCGTGTCCAACAACGTTATCTTTATTGATTTCTACCGATCTATCGTTGTCGCTGTCGTGTTCTACATAAACCTACTTTGTTATCGCTATCAGCTCCCACACGTTCAGAGCTGTCCCGCGCGAAATTGTATGTACCCAATTGTACCGGTCCGTTGACAGTCCCTAATTCGACTGTTCCAACATTGGCACTGTCAAGAATCTCCTATCCACCGTGCTGAATACTTTTCGTCCGCCAATGGCGGATCATCCTGGACTGGAACGCATTATTTAATTATTTTCATAAGCTCCATCCATTTCCGTTGCTCGATGGTTTCAAACTTCAACGCGCACTTCACAGAACATAGAAACAAATAGAATAACCGTAGATAAATATTTATGACACCGTAGTTGAATATTTACGATACCGCAGTTGCAAACATTTACGACTAAGCTGCGAATTTTACGCGTTTGCGGTAAAAGTAGAAGTCGGTGAAATTTCAAACAGCAGATAAATTAAATGAACTTTAGACGATCTGTATATTGCTAATCATTCGAAAGACGTTTCTATATTGCTCACGATTAATGCAACTTGTGAAAAATATTTTTATTCTGCATAAAGATCTATAGATTACTTATGAATCAATGGAGAACTTGTTTTGTGAACAGCATCATTTAATAGCCAAGTATTCGAATCTGCAATCGAGACAAACAAAAATAAATATTACTTTATTATCTATTAATATTAAATTCGCCAATTAAAAAATTAGTAACCCATCATTTCGACGAACTAAATATCAAGTAACAACTAACTGAAAATCGAGAAATAAGTAATTAAAAAATTATAAGTCCCTAAATAATTTATACAAATTATAATTAAATTCAAGCCTCGATTGCAAAAAATTGCAACAGTTGCCATGTCGACAATTTGATCGCAAATCGGAAACACAGTGTTAGGAATAACTTTGCGCGTCGAAACGATTCGCCGAGTCGAAATAACGGGATCGACGATCCGCGCTCGTTTTCGCTGGGTAAATCGATTGTTTATCCGGGCACCCTTGAACGGGATCGACGCCCACGGAGCAACTAGGGAATTCTCGATTCGGTTGATACAGCTCAACGACGTCGAGGACTATTCGTGTTTCCAAAGCTCCGGAAAACACACGGTCGCGTCGAGTGCCGGCCGATAAGTGCGCTTAATCGGCCGGAGCTTGCGTTCGCGGGATTCACAAAGCACTGGGACTAATTAAATAGGCCGCAAAGCGATGGTAATCTAATGCGTTACGAGCGCAGTGGCAGCAGCGGCAGCAGCAACGAGGACGGATCGCAATGTTATTAACGGTCCGCGCGCGATGTCGGCCATCGTCGAATTCTATGAGCGGACAATGGAATGGCGGCGACCACTCAAATACCGGTATATTAGATCGTCGAGCACTGGGAAGCGCGGTCAAACGGCGGACCATCGTGTCACCGATCGAAATACGTTAGCCATGACAGCGAAATATTCTGGAATTCGCGGATGACGTTGTTTGACAGCGAGGGGGCTTCACCGTCGATATTTAACCGGCCCGGCCCGGCCGCCCGGCCGCGTGCCGTCGTTCCGCTAATTCCCCGCGACGCTGTTCGAATTGATAGCCGGCAATTTTATTTCGACTCACTTTCCATGAGCGTTGCTATTGGATTTCCCAAGCCCACCGACGCTCATAATCGTTTGAGCATCGCGGATTACACTTTGCGCTGCGCTTGTTCAAACGTTGTTGTTGGCACGACTGACTCTCAATTTCGATGATTGTAATTCGACGCGTACTCGATAGTCGATCGATCAGATGCGTTCGTGGTCTTTTTCATTTATTTATAGTTATTCGTGGGATAACGGTGCGAAAACGAGGTAATTGGATTCTATTAAAGTCTAAATTTAATATATAACGAATTTATATAAAAACTTTTGATTAAATTATATAAAAACTTCTTATTAAATTATATAATTAATTTTTATTAAATCATATAATTAATTTTTATTAAATTATATAATTAATTTTTATTAAATTATATAATTAATTTTTATTAAAGAAAGGGCGAGGTTGAAATTATACGAAAGAAAATATTATATTTGTAAAGGATAGTGAAATATTTATTGACACATATTTTAAGGAATTACGGTTATCTTATTTTCTATACAAAATGAATTTATATAAAAACTTTTGATTAAATCATATAATTAATTTTTATTAAATTATATAATAGATTTTTGTTAAAGAAAGGACGACGTTGAAATTATACGAAAGAAAATATTATGCTTGTAAAGGACAGTGAAATAATTATTGACACATATTTTAAGGAATTAAGGTTGTCTTATTTTCTATATACTAATTAATATTTTAATTTTGTATAATTTGATTTTATAAGCGATGGGTAAAATTCCTGTATATTATTAATCACTGTACAATACGCGACACTTTTCTCGATGATTAAGAGCCAACTTCTGCTGGTCAGAAATTGATAATGGAAAATGCAAGAAATACTCAGCAACGTAAACAAATTTTTCCATTAATAAAGTAAGTCAAGAACTAAATCAGGAATCCTATTTTCATACAAATCCACTCTATATCCATAGACATAATTAAGTAATACAGTACATCATGTTCGTACTAATGATATATCAAGAGCCATTCATCTGAGCCATGGTACTCGTTAAAAATTCAAAGTCGATCTTCTCGACAATGAAGCCTTAAATAAAAAAAACATTATCTCTTATTCTCGATTCCTTCTCTCGTGTGGAGTCAACCCTTGCCCGATTCTATTCTCGACACTGGAACACTCTGTATAGAATATTAAATCGAAGTGTCCCTATTTCTGAAGCAGCTAAGTATTATACAGATAGAGGTGCAGGATTTTCTCCGCAGGCTGTAAAGAGAGACAGAGCGGGAGATAGTTAGAGAGAAATAGAGATGGAGTGTGAAAGGGAGAGAGAGAGAGAGAGAGAGAGGGAGAGGAAGAAAGAGCAGTTTGCCAAGGCTGGAAGTTAGGGCCGCTGGAAGCGCAGGCTGCCAAAATGGCTGGTGACAGCAGAAGGTTCCCGCGGAGATGAATCAGAATCGAAGTAGCTGACGCGGCCCTCGATAACCCCGCGGGGCGAAGATCAAAGATAATCAGGGACTATGACGCTCTTGAAAAATCGTCCTTGCCGCGACAGCAGAAGAGTCTATTTGCCTTTCGTCTCGTACTCTCGTGGCTGCTCGAACGAGAGGCCGGAAAAGAGGCCAGTTGAAAGGGAAGAGGAGAAGATCGGGAGACGAGAAGCGGCGGCGACGTGTCGTCGTCCTCGTCCTCGTCCTCGTCGTCGACGACGGAGACGACGGAGACGACGCGACGGCACTGTGCCTGCCAAGTTCCCGAGTACACCGCGTCTGCCGACCTCGCTTCAATAGCGAATTTATCGTTTCTGGGCGTCGGGGAACGTCTACGCACTGCAGATTCTTATTCAATTGCGAACCGGCAGAGTCCGTAATAGCGAGATCCCAGACGGGATAAGAAACAGAAGAGATCCTCGTGAAATCGTCGGGAACAAACTTGTTCGCGTGGAAAACGGCCCGAAGAAATTGAAACGGATAAAGGCCCCGCGCGTTTCGCGCGGCTCTTACGGAGGCACAGCCCGCCGGCGGCGTGACTCTTTTGTAGACATTTGCCGAGTAACACCCTGTATAGCTGCAAGTTTCTACGCGCGAATTAGCTGCAGTCTGTATTCGGCTTTTCCGCTATTTTTTTTTAGAAAGTTTCCGAGTCGAGGCTGCCATTATTTCTTCGACGATGCCGGTTTTCTGCTCGCAATTATTAATAATTAAACACCTCTCAGTTGACATGTAGACCGAGCTCAAAATTATGAGAAATGTAAGTTAATTGAAAGAATATTTGGTATTAAGTGTAGTTGTTTTCTTTACTATTTATTTGTGTATATATTTATTATATTTATTTGTGGATTAATGTAACACAAGTTATCATTTCAATTTCGATTTGGTTAAATGTATTAATTTAATTTTATCACATTTTTCAGATAGCGGTATGGCAGATAAAATGTTAAATGATGTTAGCATAATTACTATTCTTCCATTTTATTTTATCGCAACGTTTTTAAAATCTATTCTGAATTTTGTATACAGTATTACACAATTGTCCAATTTTCAAAATATTAAGAAAAGAGCTTACGCCATTCGTCGACTAAGAGACCCAATCAACAATTAACGTAAAATAACTAACTATAACTAAATAGCCAGATTAAATTTTGTATTATGTTTACATCTTTTTTAATCATTTATTTCATACTTTCGAAGGAAGATAGCAAATTATTTAATTTATTGTAAGCAAACCAAATATCTGCACCACGACTGCAACAAACGAAAGTACAATAACAATATATTTTTATTTCTAACATTTTCAATCGGTTAAAAATAATCGAACAATGCAATTAAATCGTAGTCTTGGATTTAATGTGTTACATTCGATCTACTCACTTTTGTCACAAACGCATAAAATCCGCAGTATAATAATAAGAGATCATAATAATCATTCGCTTTTATTGTTACGAAATGCTTGAAATGCGAGGTTATAAAATTTCACATTATTCACCGGACTAATGAGTTAACATATTTTAGTTCATGCAACGGATCATCGAAATGAAAATATTTCGTTTCACGTGTTAAATTATCGAACGAAAAATCATTTCGTTCGTCGAAAAGCATCCGGTTTAAAATGCTGTCTTATTTTGATTTATGGCTAAATACGTGAACGGTAAAACCGGCAATTTAATTTCGAGATAAATTCGCTACCCAGTAATTTAACACTTGAGGCTTATACCGATATAGGCGCGGAGTCCGGATAAAATATTTTCCAAATGTCTGAAAAATATTCTCGTTTAAATTATCCGAATGATACATTGTACTAGAAAAATACCCACCCGCTAAATACAAATGATTTATTCGCCCCGAAATAATTCTATCAGAAAACCGAATGAAACGAGATATCCGAAACAAATAAAATTTTAAGCATCGTCGTACAACATAATAAAATGTTATCGTAATTCGTATTATAAAATTGTACCGAAATTCTGCAGGATTATTCAAAATAGACTATAGGTGGTTTTTTAAAATAAGAAATAAACTATTTTTAATTTTACTGGTTTTCTTATTTAATTATCAAGTATCATCTATGACAATTATGCGTGAAAGATATAGACATGGACATAAAATGATCATTTAATTCGCCAATTTCAATATTAATTTCAATTAATTTCAATATTGTCTTTCAGATCACGAATTGTTGCTGGTTTGTTGGCATGAATTTTGCTCTTGAAATAAATTCAAAGAAAACATTTCTGTAGAGTCAAATCGTTGGAACGTGGCAGCCAATCCACATCGCCATTACCAAAATAATTAAAATATACCTTACCAAAAATAAATCGCAAAACTACACATTAAAACAAAAAGGAAGCGACAAGAAACGAACATGGCGTTTCCACAGATATTCCATATATCGCCCGCGAAAATTCCATTTCGTGATTAAAAGACGAATTGGCAAAGCGACGGCCCTCGAACGTGACACTTATTACCGCGCGGTCCTAATTAGTCGAAACTGGAATTGAATGGAGCTCGAGAGGATCGCGCGGCAAGGTGACCGATATTTCGCCCCGATCCTCGAATAATTCGAAGAAATGTTCACTCACGTGCCTCGTTATAATAGCCAGGAGCCGCGAAGGTCGCGGATCGGGATTTCTCTCGAGCCTCCTCCTCGTCCCCGCGCTTTTCTCATTACACGCCGCGTAATTAAATGCATTCGATCCCCGAACCGTTTCGACGACCGCCGCGCACCGCGTCGAATCCGTTCTTGACCCAATTGGTGCCCCGAGGAGCCAGAATTCAAGGCTACGAGCAAGGGAGCCACGCACGCACACACACACACA